>NW_008650981.1:611-8558 GCF_000695815.1 Acanthisitta chloris | reverse complement strand
GCTCTTTCCATTATGGAAAAAGAAATCACAGTGGGAATACTCAACTCAGCATACATTTGGCAACTCACTGACCAGACAGGCTATTCACTAGACAAAAGGTTATTTCTGAACACTTTTTTCCTTAAATAAAGTTTTGATTTTTCAATGATGATGTGTCCAACATAGAAAGCAAGTGCAAACTGCTTATTAGAAATGGTATCTCATCCTCCCTGCACTCTATATTTTCCCATATCTCCTATATTAAGCATATTTCTGTTGTAGCTCCCAATGCATACCTTTAGCCTAGAGCTTCCTTCACATTCCTTAACATCTCTTGTCCCAGTTATCCCTCTTTTATTTTCTACACCTTCCTGTCACCTGGCTCTCTACTCTTCCACCACATTTATGGTTAAAAAACTTTTGTATGATCCTAAAGACTTTGTGATCTCTGGAATTACTTAAAAAATGGAATACAGAAGAGGATGCTGTGGTATTCTGCAGTTTTGCTGAATTTGTCCAAGGAACAGGTTTAGAGACAAATCAGTTTTATTCAAACATACTTTTAATGCTAAAATAGCACATTTTAAGTCAAGTATGAGGATTTAAACAGGCAGACCAACAGAGACATCAGATAAAGTCTGCCATCTCCCTTGTCCCTGCTTCAGTATAAATCTTCATATATAGGTTGAGTAGCCCCTGGTCAATCCAAACTGGACGTGAGGCAGATGCCTTCCTGTGAAGAACAGAATGGTTAGCATGTATCCAAGACAGGAGGAATTAGAGGTCACCACCACTTTTAAATGGGAGAGATGATCTGATGGCTTCAGCCTTCCTCTCCCCCTGATATATTTTGGTCTGCAGGCCTTGTTCATTTGGAATTAGAAAGAAATCCTGTTCCTCTTAGGAGATTATTTTTGCCCCACTCAGAACTTGTATTTATTAAAGCATCTCTTTCTGACCATTTTTCTCACATTTGTGCTTGACTTCAGAACTCATTCCCACTCTCTACAGGAAAAGGAGATTTTGGAGAACATGAGAAAAAACTGGGATCAGAAATGTAGACAGAGATTATCTATAAACATATTCAGTTCAGTCTTCAGAATATGAAGTCTGACCTTGTTGCAATGCAAAACTGACTGGAACAGAGATGAGCTATGCTGATAAAGCAAGGTAGAGGAGGAAAAGAGAGAGAAAAGATAGAATAAAAGATGACCTCCCCAGCAGCATTCAGATGGACTGGACCTAAGGTGTTTCATTAATTAGGGTTATCATAAGTAATACAAAACGACAGTTCTGCCTATTAGAGGGATTCTTCCTATCAATAAGTGAAACTTGAAAATAAAAGTAACCACCTCAAATTTAATATTCTCACAGTATTTCCCAATACTCAGTCATGTTTGATAACACTAGAAAGGGCTCACTGAACTGAAGATATGAACAGAAATTCAAAATGACAGAACAAAGTACTGTGCATGACTCAGTTATAAAAGTTTAACATTTAAAAGTCATCCTAGTTTGGCAGCAACACGCAACATAACCAATGTAAGAACTCAGTTAAGACCTGAATTCTTAAGATTTTGCTGTTATTTAGCTTTTAATAAATTGGTTTTGCAGGAGTAGGGATGTAATCTCATACAAATTCTTTTCCTTGCACTATCTCTTGTTTTGTGCACCTGTGTTCAAGCAGCCAAGGGACACAACTAGCTCTTTCACTGAAAAGAGAAAGAACTGATAAAATAGTAAATTCTTTATATTCTTTTTGGCCATCTGTCTCTTCACAGATGCAACACAGTGAAAGCTTAAATCTAATTTACTCTGATAAACACTGTGTCACAAAAAACCACAATCCACTGTTACATTATTTTAGTCTCTTAAGAGCAAAATAAAATTTGATTGTTTCCAAGTTCACTTTTGTTTCCCTCTCACGACACCAAAAACTGACAATGAATTAAAGTCTTAAAAGCAACTTTTTAAAAATAATAAAATACTGTAAAAATTTGTATACTATAGTATTCTTTTTGATCATTATTTTAATAAGTATTTCATTTTCCATAGCAGAACAGATACATTAAGAATGCAATATTGTCATTTGCTTTAATGACAATCTAACTCGTTCAGAAAGGGCAGGGATAAGGGAGCTAAGACAGGAAAAAGATAGAATTTGTCAAGATTTTAACAAAAAAAGGGGGGGGAAACATTACCTATTTCCCATATTTCTAAATTCAGGACAAATCTGTTATCTTCTGAGCAGCCAGTTTGAACCTAGAGTTCTCCTATCTCTTTTTCAGTGAAAATGCCACTGACTAACCAGGGACAGACACTGACACCAGCAACAGGACAAGTGTCACCTCAACACTTCTTCTATTGTACAAACCTAAATCGGTGCAACTTGCAAAAGTGCATCGTACTAACCTCTAACTGAGGTTTGCTAGTCAAGTTATACTTTCTAGGAATGAAATCAAAGATTTGCAATTGATTTTCAACGTCAAGGGAACACAAAGGGTTTTATTAACTCATGTACATAATGATCTTTCTTTTACAAGGATGAAAACTTCTTTCTAAAAATATAATTACACCACAAAGTATTGCAGTTATTAGATAAGCAGTACTTTGACATAAATGGAATACAAAACCAATCCTTAAGAAACACTCAGTGTTCATAAATTTAACCTTCTTCTATAGGTGCCCATCAGAGAGCAGCCTCCTCTGGTTAGCTTGATTTGCAGGAGCAAAAAGGAGACAAGCAGACACTCCCTTTAATAATATGTTTCCACTATAATTACTGTCCAAATCAATTCTGTTCAGAAGTAGATCTTTTAATTACTAATGAAAGTTAATTGGAGCCTCAAACTCCACCCACCAGAAAAAAAAAAAGTTTAATTCAAAGTTTCTTCCATTTCAAATTGCCATAATATTGGGGGTTAGAAACAAAACATGATAGCATCCATAGTAAGTCCTTAAGACATTAAAAGCAAACCTTTTCCCCATGACTCCTTTTTCAAGAATCACCTGTCAGACTGAATGTGATTCCCTGTATGAATTGATACTACACAAGTGATAACATATTTGAATTATAACAAAACAAATGGAGGATTGTTGTTCTATATTTTATTGCTTTTGATATTTCTTTAGCAATCATCACTGCAGTCTGTCTAAACAATTCTCTGTGCACTGACATTCACAATAATGTGTTTTCATCAGAAACTTAGACACTGTCATTAGGTTTCACGAAAGGCTATACTTTACAGTTCCTAGCCATTTTTTTACACCTCACTGCATCATTGGGATGTGAATGCAATAGTTTTTACATCTGTCAGGTTTAGTTATATTTACTTGAATACAAGCATTACTGGAAATCTGTAGAGAGATGATGAATTAGTTATGTTATTATCCAACACTGGAATGGGACCAAGAGAGGAGGGTTTATCACATTCTCTGCTAAGAGAGAAACTATTCATCAGCCACAACAATCTTACACAAAGCTTGAGAAAGGCAGCTTGGGGAAGTCATTTTTATTCATATCATTACTTCAGAGCTGATATTTTACATACCAGCCTTACAATACCTTTTGATTTCCTAGAACTGTTTGGTAAGAAACTTACTTGATTGTCAACAGCTGCAATAACTTGAGAAACAAGTAGAAGACATACTTAATCTACTCTAAAGCCTACTACTTTTCATATTCATCTACTAGTGTACAGAGGTTCCAAATAGAAGTTTTCCCCCACTTACATACTCTCTTACAAGCAGTTGTCTATGCTGGAACCTTATGAACAAAGGAAAGTACTGAGGAATTTTTATTGCAGACCTTGGGGTGAAGTAAACCCACATTTGTGCACACAGATCACACAATGTCCTGGCCCCAGTGAGGATCTTTGCGTCATAAGGCTCTGTAAGGAAATGGAATCATCCAAGAATACCTGCACAAAACAAATTATCTCCAGCAAGGGGTGGGAAAAAAGTCATCACCCTAGTTACAAAAAAGCATCCATGTATTAATGCTAGAAAGCTCTCAGGTAAGAAATATGAAAAACTGGGGAAAACAAGTTATAAATAAATGTCTCCACAGTGGCACTAATAGTAAAAAAGTTTCCCATACTGCCACACTGGCAAGGAAGTTGAGGGTGCATGGGAGCTTGGGAGGAGACACAGTTGGGACAGTGACCCAAACTGACCAAAGGAATATTCCATACCATAGCACATCATGCTCAGTATATGAAGTGGGAGGAAAGAGGAGGAAGGGGAGACACCTGGAGTGATGTGTTTGTCTTCCCAAGTCACTGTTACATGTGATGGGCCCTGCTCTCCTGGAGGTGCCGAACACCTCCTGCCCGTGGGAAGCAGAGAATTAATTCCTTGTTTTGCTTTGCTTCTGTGTGCAGCTTTTGCTTTCTTTAGTAAACTGTCTTTATCTCAATCCATGAGTTTTTCTAGCTTTTACCCTTCCAATTCTCTCCCCCTCCCCACCAGTGGGGAAGTGTGTGAGCAGCTGCCTGGTTCTTGGCTGCTGGCTAGGGTTCAACCACAACAGTTTTAAAAGCCTAAAACTAAATCATGTGAAAGGTCAAAACTGTAATAATTGCAGTCTATATACAGCCTGAACAGTATAATGAGAAAATACAGCTTTCTTCTTTAAACTTTATGTTTTTGGTTCAGCCCTCCAATCTGGCCACCATGCCATCACTGCTGGGCTCTGCAGGACCACATGTGCTCCCAGGAAACCCCTGCTGGGACTGCAGCACTGGCTGCAATCTCTCACAAACTCACTGCCTACTCAGTGGCAGAGCACAGCAACCTATGAGAAAGAAGGGCAAGATCAGCTTGAAGCCCTGCCACTGTACCACTCCCTCTGTATCAGAAAGGAGCTTGGCACACATCAGCCAGCCACCAGAAACCCACCCTGCTCCAGGGTTCTGCCTTTCTTGCCTGAGGAGCAACGAATGCCAGAAAAAGGTCTACAAAGAAATGCATCTGTGATGCAATCTGCCCCTCACTGACATGTCATCTGTCCATCTCAGAACTGGGCTGTACTCAAGAAGAATGAGATCTTACTCAAAGCTGATTAAAATCAAATCTGAATTAGTCAAGCAGACAACTCTAGCAATTAGCTCAGGTTTTCTGTATCTGAGATCCTAATCCACGTACTCCAAGTTTACTTAAAACCTGTAATCTGAAAACTTCTCTTTATACACAGATGAGACTGCTTTGAAAATAGGCTCTAGAAACCAGACGTTGTATCTGCTTTGGTGCAGATGACATCTGATGCTCTCTGCAACTCTGTACATAGCAACAGTCCCCACAAGGAAGGTCCAGATCCAAGCCTAGGCTCAAACCCTGCTGCTGACCCTCTAACTGCCAAAGAAATCTTGAAGAAAATTTAATTCTGCATAGAATTGTTGCTAGAACAATTAATCTTTTAGGGACAAGGAATTTGGGAGGAAACTCAGGACATTGATCAGATATATAAATAGCATCTTTAAACTTATGAAGGAAGAGACTATCAGGACAAATTTATTGGCTAATTAAATTCGGTGCCCTACACAATTAAATTCCTAGTCATGTTTACTAAACATATCACTATCAGTACAAGAGGAACCACACCAGCTTGTTTCAACGTAGCAGTGATATATGGTATCTAACAAGCTGAATTAAGCCTGCAACAATAGCTAAGAATTATTTTTATTAGCAGTTCACTAGAGGGGCTTAAGAAAATCTTTTCCATGTGCTCACATCTCCTCATCAACATTATACACAAATTATCTGACATGGAACCGTTCATTCCGACAGCTCACAGACTAAATACTAAATTGCACAATTTAAAACAAGCAGATCAGACTCAGCACATTTTACTTACAAGTACTTTCACATATAGGCATTTGCCTAATGCTAGCCATTCCAAGAGTCATGTACATAAAGGGGAAACTAAAACTTGAAGCATCTTTCAGATACTCCACACAGTTGAAAAAAGACCATGCACACTGACTTCGTTACTGATATTCATGTCATTTTGAATGCTAAGAGAGTAGATAACTGGGTTTGCTTCATAATTCAAAGCAAAACAGCATGGTTTTGAATCAGGGGAGTTTGGTTCATCTTTTAAACCCATTCAAAATGCAAAGTCCTACAGACAACAATTTGGAATCAAGAGCGTGTCAACACAGACTCAACTGTTGCTACACTAAATCAGGTTTCTCTGATTATATCACGTTGTCTTCACTACACTAAATCAGGTTTCTCTGATTATGTCACATTGTCTTCGCAGATTCAGTATGCCTTATATCTGCAAAACTGGAATACCTCAGGAATAACTTTAGTTTTAAACCCAGGAATAAGACTAATTCCCTCGCTATGTTCAAGCATCTCTTTTCCCTGGGAGGCAGATACCTGTTTACTCCTCTGTATCTTGGAGGAGGGAGGAAAAAAAAAGAGAAAAGAAAAAAGCAAAGAATCTTTAGGGACATGCTGCCAAGAAGCTGAGAATCTCAAAGGCTACATTAATCAAGGAAAATCTATGCTTTCAACACTTCACAACTTTCACACTGAAAAAAAATGTCAAGAGAATGAAAAAAGCACTCCTCCCAGGAATCTTGAAGCCTGTTAAAGCATATTTGTAAGAACAAAAAACCTACAAGGAATAATATTCACAGATAAACCATTTTCCTCATGTCACATTCACTCTAAGAAGAAAATAGTTTCTGGAAGAGTGACATGGTGGTCAACTGTCAAAAAGAAGTGTAATTTAGCACTAACAATAGGCAAGGTATGTTAGTATAAGTGCTCAGTAAAAACCATGAAGATCTCCTTGAATGAAATGCTTTTAGCATAAGTTGTATCTGTAATAAAATTTTAGATCTTCATCCCTGCAAAGAAATAAGTACTATGGGATACTGTTTTCTTATTATAAATTTCAAAATATGTAAGTAATGAAAATTACCATTTGGATTTTTTGACTGAAAATTACCATTTTCCCCTATTTTTCCATACATCTCTGTAAAAGGTACTGATGCTTTTTCCAAAAATAGACCAATTGCCTAGACAGTCCTGAGCACATTCACTTCTCTGAAGACAGCACTGCTTTGTGCAGCTTTCTATTGTGCACAAACCCAGCACTCTAAGTTACTAGCTGTGCTCTGAAAGCAGCTCCTGTAATTTGCTGATGATTATTTTTATTTTAATATGTTAAATCACCTTTCTTTGGCTCAATGGTATAAGCACTTAAGCTCCTTAAAACACTCATGTAGCTGAAACAGCAGAAGGTGTTTACCAAGGCACTGGATCACTCAAAGTCTTATGTGAGAAGTTACTCTTGGAAAATAATCAAGCCTTAAGTGGTAGAAATGTTTTTGCAAGGCCTGGGGCATTTCACTGATTTAACACCCTGTGACCCCACCACAGCTTTGAGGAGGTGTCAGAAGGGAAAAAAAAAACTTTAAAAAGCCAAAAAGCAATTATGAGTTTAATCCTGAGAAAGCAGAAAACAAGACTGTGACCTAGGGAGCCAGGTCTGGAAATAGGGAGCAAGGTTTGCTTAGCAAAGCTATTAAACACAGAGCTGGAGAAGGAAGCAGGTGTATTTCACTAGAACCAAAGAACCAGCTGCCTTGGATCCCCATGTCCTCCTGGTGGAATACACACAGGCCAGTTTGTCAGCCAACACTGAGCCAGAGGGCAATGCACCAGCTTCAGAGCATCCCAACTCCAAACCCAGCTCAGGACTTCTGGAAGTCAAAGTTCCTGAGAGGAAAAAGTCTGAGATGTCTCTTATTCTGGTCCTTGTTGCTCAAACAGCCCCAAAATTAGGTTTTAAGAAAAGACAAGTCTGTGTAGTGAGCAGCACTAAGATCTGAGAAAAGCAACTCTGCAGGGAGTTATCAAGAGGTGTTAGTTGTCATGTTATTTAAGACATTACCACAGTCTACAAGAATTTCAGATTTAAGGGAATAGTGAGACAGGGATAAGAGTTTGTCC
>NW_008650981.1:0-587 GCF_000695815.1 Acanthisitta chloris | reverse complement strand
TAGGGAAACTAACATCTTTGGCAAAAGATTCAGCTCTCATGCCTGCCTTTTGCCAGGTTTCTGCAGGATTGTTTTCAGACAAATGTAGTTCCACCCTACCAAAGCATTTGAACAGCTCTAAAAACATTCATTTGAAAGTGCAGAACGTGACCGAATGTGATTATGCTTTCCAATCTGAACACAAGGACCGAATCATTTGTACAGGCTCCTATGAAACTTTGGGGAGGAGAAAGAGGAAATTTAGAGAAGGGAAAGAAAACAGGCAGGAGGAAAAGGAGGAGTTGATTGAAGATGGTATGGGTTATTCCCCTGCAAGCACTGACACCATTTCACTGTGCACATGAACCTTCCTAACTCTACTACCCTCAATAAGAAAATACGAAGATACCCGTTCTAGGATATTATAGTACTTTCCACTTAGGATAAAAGATTTCTCAAGATATTTGATGTTAGGGATTGATGTTTATTCTTCTGCTTCAATGAAGCAAAAACTTTCTGAAGTTAGAACAAGGCTTCTGTAAAATAGTATTATTAACTCTACAAAACACCCACCCACACCACACACATAGAATCATAGAATCAACAGG
>NW_008650980.1:0-10816 GCF_000695815.1 Acanthisitta chloris | reverse complement strand
CCTGGTAAAGCCATGTTGGTTATTTCTAATCATCTCTTTGCTTTTCACATACCTAAGCATAGCTTCCAGGAGAATCTGTTCCCTGATCTTGCCAAGCACAGAGGTGAGACTGACTGGTCTATGGTTTATAGTTTTTACACTTATGCTACAGTATGTGTGATTTTACCTTAAAATTTTGTTCCTGCCAACATATTTTTCTATATTAATATCATACCTTTTGCTTAAAATAGAGCTATGAGGACAAATTTGAAATAATGAACCAAGCATGCCCTGAAAGAAAATAAGGAGACACTCAAACTTATTTTTTTAAGATACCATTTTTGTCTTTTAGTTAAATCACATTTTTGTTAGAGTTGACTTCTGACTTTTTAGTTTGCTACTAGCAAATCTGCCTGTATGAATTCATGCGAAATAGAATTTAAACATTAGAAATAACATACATGCTCTGCTTACTTTCAGTCACCAAAAATAGAAACTGACATTTTCTAATACAGTTGCTTTAATTGCTGCACAAACTTTGTGGCTTGGTTATGTCCTGCTGTGTGACTCCTCTAACCTTGGTGGGTTTACATGATGTGTAAAGCCAGATGTATAAACCGAAAGAAGAAGAAGAGCATTTTGGCAGACTATTGAGAAATAAGCAATGCTTTACTTGGAACCTTACTAGATTTAAAAGCATCTACATGATGCAGACAGACTTGGAAAAATACAGAAAAAAAAACCCTGTGGGTGGAAGTGATGCCATTTTTAAGCTATGTTTGTGTCTTCAAGTTTTGAGGAGTGCTAGAGAAAAAGAGACAAGCCAGCACAATGTGTATATCCCTTGGGCCCCCATAGCATCTTCCTCTGGTCACTCAGCACCATTCAAAACCTCTGCAGCACTGCAAGGAGGTATCAACTGTCTTCTGCAATGTCTGTTCTGATGGATCCCACACTGGCCAGAAACAGGGTGGTGTAGAGCTACATCCCACCACATTACCATTGCTACCCAGGACTTAGGGCAGGTTGAGGAGCTTTCCCTGCAAATATTAAAGAGCACTGGAGTGGAACAAATAATTATTGCATAACAAATTTGTTGTGGAGATAGAAAAATCCTGGGATTGTTCACTTTTTCAAAACTACCACTCTCAACATATCCTTCACCCCCTTCATAATGATGTATAGGTTTACCTTCAGAAACACCTTGCTGTAACTGGGTCTCTGAGAAAAACATCTTCTTTGTTCTAAACACTGCTGCTCCTATCTAAATATTTAAAGGCTCTTAGGAGTTTCAGTAAGAATTTGGTGAGCAAGACAAAAACTGTCCATTGCAACTACATCACACACAGAGCCTGACCTTTTCTCTCTTCTGCAATACTCTTCTAGCCAGTGTTGCAAGGATTTCAGCAGTAAAGTCCACTGGGTTTCAACAGGCTGGACAAAGCACCTAATGCCAGGCTTTGATTGTTTCAATTTGTCTGATAGCTGTTCTCCAGATTCTATTTGCCACTTCCCCATAGTAGTAGATGGTCTAATCAGGATGGCAAGAGCTCATGTATCCATAACAAAGCAACAAATTATTGTCATTGGTTTTGCTGTTGTTGTTGTTGGGGTTTTTTTGGTGGTGGTTGTTGCTGTGGTAGTGGTGGTGGTATTATTATTATTATTTAAGAAGCTGTTATAAAATGCTAGTCTTATTTATCTGAGGAAGCATGATATTTTCTGAAATTATTGGAATTCTTTACCAGTTCAACTATGGGGAAAAAAACAAACTCAATCTGAAGGTATCTTCTGCAGTTGCCAATTTTGCCAACCATGTCATTGGTGAATATGCCAGGAATGTGTTCTAGGACTACAATGCCAAAAAAACCAAGTCAGAATGCAAATGGACTGGAAAATTTATTTTATTTATTCCATGTGCTATGAACACTACTCATCTGAGGCTGGCATCTTGCCTTCCTCAGAGTTTGTTTTAAACATACCCCTTTTTCTTTTTTTTTTGAGAACATTTACCAATAGTCTTCAAATAAAAAATCATAGAATGATTGGGATTGGAAGGGACCCCTGGAGATCATCTAGTCCAACCCCTCTGCCAAGGCAGGGTCATCTAGAGCAGGTTACACAGGAACATGTCCAGGTGGGTTTTGAATGTCTCCAGAGAGGGAGACTCCATAATCTCCCTGGGCATCCTGTTCCAGTGCTCTGCCACCCTCAAAGTAAACAAGTTCTTCTTCATCTTGAGGTGGAACTTCTTGTGGTTTAGTTTATGGCCATTACTCCTTATCCTGTCAATGGGTACCACTGAAGAGTCTGGCACCATCTTCTTGACACCTGCCTTTCAGATATGTATATGTATTGATGAGATAATCTATTAATTGTTGACTCAGCTCATAGCTTAGATTTGCCTAAGTCAAGTCTTTCTTCACTAAACAGAAAGGGTACCAATTTTGCAACATCCCTGGCTACATACAAAAAGACTAACAGAAACCTTTTGTTCTCCTTTCCCCAAGACTACTTGAAGAGTAAGCATCTTGACAAGATTCGGAAAAGATGCAAAAATGATTGTGCACATGTATCAGAAACTCCAGTCTGCCTATCCAGAAGTGACAAAACAGCCAGGCTCTGAATCCTGGAGATTACTGCTACATTACAGCTGTGCTGAAAGGATCACATAAGAACAAGAGTCAGATCTTCGGGAGATGCAAAATCAACCAGTAGATATATGGAGAGAATACAGCACATGGAAATGTGGTGAACATTGTAACTATTAAATAAAAGGCAATTTATTTTAACATGTTATCTTTAGAAGGAGTGTTCAGCTGCACTAATTTGTCCCAAAACTTTGCATTTGAGAGTATGCATTAAACATAAAGTCAGATTTTCCAATGACAAAAGCAAAAAGTGACATGGTTTCCAGATGTAGATTTTAGTAGATCATGTCTTGAATAATTAAGGGCTTTCAGATCTGAGTGGGTTAGTAATTGAAGCTGTATAGAATACAATTTATTGCCAAACAATGCCAGACCTTCAGGGAAAAGCAGAAATCACATCTCTCTAACACAGGCTTTGCATTCGGGGAATAAGCTTGGAGGTATGGATTGAAAACATCAGATTTCCCTCCAAACAGAAAAGTTAAAGCAAACAAAAAGTAGATCTCTGGAAAATTCTTTATATGTGCTGTGTTATTTGTTTCCCCACATTCCTGTGTTTGGTTGTTATTTTCCTTTGGAAAATGTGTACAAATTATGCAGTTTCCCTAACCTACTCAGACTAGACAGACCTGAACATCAGCTGTTTATATTCAGCTCAGTGCTGCTCAAAATAGTTTATAGTTGAGTATAAACTGAACCATCAGAAATAGGATCTCAATCCTTTGAAATTTCAGCAGATCAAGTTCACTGCACAAGCAGGAGCTGAATTTTCTACCCAGAAGGCTGCATCATTGTCAAAAGCTCAAGATTATTTAGGTGAGCTGATTTACTAACATGACAACTAATGAGATTTGTGCTCCAAAGTTTGATTTATACTTTGGATTCATCTTGTCAGACCAACTGTAAATAATATCTGCTATAAGAGCAACATTTTACGTGGTCCATTTTCAGTTTTCTCAGATTGCTTAGAAGCCTGCAGTAAGGTAAGTCATCTCAGACTCAAATTCTGCTTTATCCTGGGCCAGCATGCAGGAAAGAAAAAAAGGATAGTGGCCAATGGGATACTGGTGGCTGGCAAGAACCTGACCCAGCATCTGCAAAGGCTAAGCAGGTATCCCAGTTCAAGGCATCCCTCTTTATCTGTTCCACAAGCTGGACAGGCCCATGATGGAGGGAAAGGACCAGACAAGTGGCTGGTTTCCCCCACTTCTCTTTGCTGACATCCAGGACAGGATTTTTTAATGTTGATAGCATTAATTCACTGAAACCAAGTGCAAAATGGTCTTTAACTACAGCAGGTCTTTTGTTTTACCCTAGAGGTGAGAATAAAATGCACACACCCTTCTCTTGGTTCCCCTACAGAAAAAAAAAGGTGACTTGGACAACTTTGACACATCAGTGCTGAAGATAAATCAGAGAGCAGAGAAAGGCAAAAAAGGGCTCTTTCTTTCCAAATCCTGCCAGGCAGCTTCACAAAGCTTCACACATTCACACCTTTAATCTTTCATTGTTGACTAAGTCTGAATATCACAATGAAAAAAAAAAACCAAAGAAGTGTTGAGATGAAGAACATTTCAGGTTTTTTCCTTTCATATTTTAACTTTCAAAGTTGTTGGGAACGTTAGCGAATTAATATAATAGAAACACATTTTAGAGAGAAGGCAGTGTGTTTTCAGTAAGGCTTGGAAGTACAAGTTGCAGTTCAGGTACATAACATGAACTTCAAGTAATGATCTGCAGACAGCTTCCCACAGGGAAATCAGTGCTATATATAACAAAGCCAGTTTGCTACATATTTTTCTGTCTTCATCAGGGCACAAACAGAAAATATAGCAAGGACAGACAAAGTTCTGCAAATGGCAACATTAAAAGCATGTCTCAGAACAATGTGTCCCATTTCCTTTTGGATCCAGTGGCCAACTAGGTTAAGCACAGGGCATTTTCATACCTGCACTGGACTCAAGTTCCCATAAAGATATATCACATTTATTCTGATTGGTGGCTTCATTTCAGCAGTGGGCAAGAACAAGTCCTGTATGCAGCTGCTGCATGCTGCCAAGTCACAGCAACCCAAGACAGAAGGAGCTGTGTCACCTCTAATTTCCATCTCTATGTAAACAAAAGCAGAGCTGGGGCTCAGCAGCCCAGCATTTCCTCTGCAGCAATCCCACACCCCAAAACAGCTTACCGAGCGAAGCTCAAATCCTTAGTACAGAGGAGTCATTTAAAAGCAAACCATTTTAATCTGTGCAGTAGAAAGAGGTTGTGCAGCTGAGCTGACAATTCTTGCTCTTTAGTAGCATGCTCATTTGTTATAATGACGGCTAAAACAGTCAAGCAGATGCTACAAACATTGTTGCTTTGATTTATAGATGTAGAAAAGTCTTGCCACAAAAGAATGCAAAATTTCACAGGGTCTTTCTACAAACATGGTTTGGACAGTTTGTGTCCAGGTAGATTTTTGGGGGAGTATTTTTCCTTTTGCCTTTGGTGTTGTAAAACCAGAATATTTCACAGACCAATAGCAAATCTGTGGAGGCTAATGACGTGGTGCCAAATGCCTACCCTCGATCTCCACTTCCAGTCCTAGGGAAGATAATAGCCTGTAACTCAGGATAACTCAGCAGGCTTGTCAACTTACCATGTCAACAAGGAATGTTCGTCCTGTACATGTAGAATCAGTTTTACCTCAAGAGGTTTGGCACAGAAAAGCTGATAAATTCACAGTATGTACTCAAAAGCTGCTTTCAGCAAAACATTTCCACTTTCGTTCTGGTTATGCTCAGATGTGGCTGAAGGAATCTGCACAAAATGAAAGAGAAGACAGGGCCAAGAATTACACCTTAAAGAGAAATCATAGCTGAATCATGTATGATTTTTTAACTGCATCCAATATCAAAGGCTTGCTTATTGCACAGTGTAAGGAGGCAACTGAATATGGCTGTAACATGGACAACATCCAAGCAATAGAAATGATAAAGACTGCAGCTAATAAAAGGGGGCAGTACAAATACAAGTAAGCAAATTAGCATGATATTGCTCACAGCAGCTTCAAAATAGTCCAAGAAATGTGAAAATACCTGTGTAGCATAAGGAAGTTAAAAGTACCATTTCATTATGCCACACTGACAAAATTACCCCCCAAAATTGAATGTAGAGCTCTAATTGATGTAATTGAGAGAGACGGTGAAGACAATCTGAGTGCTTAATGACTGTGATGGGAGCATCATTATGTAATTGCAATGTACTTTTTTTTGCCAGAATGTATTATCACACCACCTCTGTTTCTCTGGAACAAATGTATTTATTTGAATGGAAGCGTGTAGATTCTCAAATCCCTTTGTTTCATGCCAAAACCTGCATGCCATCTCCTGTTGTTGCGTCAAGGAGCTGCACTTTAGGATAGCTGTGGCTGCAAGCACAATGTTTGGTTTTGGCTCCATTTCATATCTGCATCACCAAAATCATGAATTTGCTCAGTTTGTCGACTGGGTCAGAGAGAACAATGGGGGCTCATCTGCAGGGACATAATATTTCTTCCACAAATGCAGGTACCTCATGTATTACAAAACTACCTCAGTGGAGTTCCTTGATGCCAAATCTCCTCAGTGAAAGGGGAAATTGATTTTCCCCTCTCCATCATTTAAACACTTCATCTATTATTTTCATTATGTATAAAATGGAAAAAATACCAATCTTCCTCCCAAAGGCATCATTAGACCCAGCTCACTAGTTTCCTCTAAGAGATTCCCCAGATTAAAGCAGAAATATTAATACCAATGCTAATACTAATGTTACTGAGTTTATTATTATTATTTCACCATTATCCAGACATTAAATGAAGTCATAACACAGATACTGAAAATTCAGTAAGGGAGAAGCAATATATTTTTCTTTGGCATCTTTTCTCCCTTTGAGGTATGTTCTATAACTAGTCCTGTCTTTGTGTAGCAACATGTCTTCTGCTACTGCCCTGTGACATTACATTACTAGTGATGTGGTTGAAAATACACTGTGTCTTGACATATTTTCCAATGGAAATTCTACCCTTCTGTCATGGTAACTTTCTGAGGATTTTGATTGTTCCTCTTTGAGGAAATAAGAAAGTAAAAGGAAAATGAGAATCCTGACCGTTTTTTTTCTTGACTTTTTTTTTGAGAGAAATGGTTACTTTTTTGATAGGATGTTAAAACATTACAGAATTATTTCTGCCAAAGTGCTTTTTTTCCTATTAACTTGCAATTTTTTCCTTTAAAAGGGCTTTGTCTGAAGACAACCTTTTAAATAAGTAAGTAAGTAAGCAAATAGATAGATAGATAGATAGATAGATAAATAGAAGACACAGGCAAAAAATTTTTAACCTGCTTTGCTGAACACATATATGCTACAATTCAAATCAGCACCATGTGTTTCTAATGCTGTGTGCTATTTTTCATTAAACCCATATATGCATTGCAAATCATTTCTGTGGATCAGTGGTAGATCTTTCAAAAGTCTTCGTAGGCAAAATTCTGGGGAAATGTAGTAGATAAGGACGAGAATGCCTCAAGATGCCTACTGCAGCCATTCCCAGAAAGAAATTATAGTCAAATAAGGATTTCCAGCTGAATACAGCCATGAATAAACAGAAACAGCCTATTTCCATGCAATCAACTCATCTAAAATGTGGACAAAGGAGGAATGCAAGTGCTTACCTGACTACATGTCATCTTTAACATGAAGTTGGTGAGGTGAAGCATCCCCTGATGGGATATGGCTGGCACCCAGAGCAAAAATACTGCAGGCCCCAGCTTAGCACAAGCCCTGGCACATGGCCCAAGTTTGGGGGCTGTGAACAGGTAACTGCATCCCAGTGTCCTAGGCACATGGAGGGTGGGAATTAATTTGCTATGGTAAAATGTACATGGCACTAGCAGTATGCCCTTATGTATTTTCCTTGTGATTCAGGACAGGGCATCATGCTTGAAAGATGTATTAATCACTGCAAATCAGCTAGATGATTTGCCTTAACAATTTTATACAATGGACAGGGAAAGATGCAGCTATATTTATCACAGTTTAAATGCTACTGACACCCAGAGCAAAGATCTCTAGAGCATTTGAATGATATCTTTCCTATTAACACTTTTGTTATTTCCCACTGAATTGAACTTTTCTGGAAAACTAGACCAAACACCGAGCAAATACAATTCATATTGCAAACATGAATCCATGCTCTGTCAGAGGGGGAAAGAATGCACTTCTGGTCCTTAAAGTAATAATGAATTTTTAAGAGGTTTTGTAGAAAGCTTACAAGAGCTAGGTACCAGCAAAACCAGCTTGGCAAGGGAGGAAGTCCTCCCTAGGAAAGCCCCATGAGTGGCCTGATGAAAATGAGATTAGATTTGGCTAAGTGATGAAATCAGCATTTTGCATACATGGCACATTTTTTAATTATATAACAAAAGCATTCATGGTGAACATAAGTTGCTCATCGCATTCATGAGCAGCTAACTTACAGGCAGGCTGATTGTTCACATCTTCTGAGGTACATACCAAGTGAGCCATATTCTTCCTTTATTCACTGCTTAACGAAAAGCACATTAAGAGCTATATTGCTCCACTTGGACTCTTTCAGTGACTGAAAAGGGGGGCAGCACTATGATGATTTAGGGGTTGTTACAGGCCCAGAAATCTCAGAGAGCCCTGCTGCTTTCTCTCCAGATCTGCCAAATGCAAGTCACTAAGGCAGCAGGAGGTGGGAATCCTCATCCTCTTTAAAAGCAGAAAATACAAGGAATGCCCTACCTGTGGCCTTAAGACCCTGGTCTGCAGGATTCAAGCATGAACTCAGTCACTATCAGAATTCTTCTTGTGTATTACTGACATTGTTGAGTATAGAGGGCTTTAATATCTTTCCATCGCCTTTGTGCTGAAAAGACTTTCTCCTATTTCTGTGCTGGATGTACTAGAGTCTCTGAGACATTAATTCTGGATCACTGCACTCTGGATTATGTGATTTATCAATATGTATTCCTTAAGGAAAAGCAGGTGCACCATACAGCTTCTCACATCACAGTTTAGCAGCCAGATTCCCAGTGCATACACTGATTTTGTGTCAGCTGAAGGTGACAAAAAAATGATACTTCCCTTTTTGTGCTCAGTCTGATACATCACAGTTTAGCAGCCAGATTCCCAATGCATGCACTGATTTTGTATCAGCTGAAGGTGACAGAAAAATGCTACTTCCCTTTTTGTGCTCAGTCTGAAGTGTCTAAGATGGTTGCTTTGCAGCTCAATGGTGAAGCTGCAGATGACATCCTTATGAGGGAATAGGAGAGGAGGGATGCTTCCCATGGGAGGTGCTCTAGGAAGGAGGTTTTATAGTTACTGGACTCCTCTGTGTGTGACCACTTAAGGCTGTTGGGACTCTCAGGCACCCACAACCCTCAGATGCTGCATCCTTATCTCATAGCAGGGAAGGTCAGAAAGACATGAACTGATTCTATCTGCTTTCCAACATATGACAACACCTAGGGCTCAGAAAAGGATGGAGAATCAGTACATTTAGAGGTCATTTCCCTGCCTTTCCCCAGGCTTTCACACACATCCTGACCAAGCAAGCTTCATTTCACACACATCCTGACCAAGCAAGCTGCAATGGAAATTAAACATACTTTCATAGATTTCCAAGAACTCTCCCATAGATGCGTCAGCATTATTTCCATTTGGCCAGGAATGTGCTTCTGGGGCACTCAGAGACTAAGTGTGCAATCCAAAGCACTCATGGCTATTATTAGTATTTCTTTACATATTGTCTCGCCTTCAATGAAGACCCATTGCTGGGTCAGTTCCCTAGTCACTGCACAGTTATAAAACTAAATGACAGTTCATGCACAAATGAGCTCAAATCCCAAGTAACGGCATGTTTTAACAGGAAATGTATTCAGAAAAGCCTTCTGCCTTTTCTGGTTAGCCAGGAAATGAGGCTTTTTTTGCCTCTGTCAAAGGCCTGGCAGGAGTCATCCTTCACTTGGACACATCCATAACAAACAGTTCTCCCTGAGACTGACCACAGACAGTACAGATAAAAAAAATGAGCCTGGCTGCCACATTTAAAGCTACTTTGGGGTGTATGGAAGCATCAGCCTGCCACGCTCCTCACTGCTGGGAATGCCAGCAATGGTCTTTTGAGCTCTAAATGTTGAGCTGCCTCAGGCTCACCTCTGCTTTCTCCTGTCCAACCATGATCAGAACAGGGCAGGGGAAAGCAAAAGAAAATTTACCTACAGTGTCTGCAAAAAACACTGCATTGTTTTTCTAGGAAAAAAAAAGCAGTAACATTCTCAATGTAACTAGATATTGCATACAAGCCCAGGCAGGATGCTATCTCAACATATGTGTGTACTGTACCAAAGAGAGACAAAAAGGAAATCCCAGGTGGCCTTGAAATTACAGAGTGCTGCAGGAGCTTTTAAATTCATGGGCAAAATACTTCACATCCTGAGAAAAATCATGTCTAAAAATAGGCCTATAAAAGATATGTGATGGCATTGCTCTATGTGAGTTCATGTGCATTTGACAAACATGAGAATCACCAAGCAAACTGTGGGTTTCATGCAAGATGCTCACAGTCATTCACTTTTAGTGACTGATCTGAATTCAATTCTTACCCTGAAAGAGAAAACATTGATAGATCCCAGAGCAAAGTAATTGTTTCAAATACTAAATTGAATCCAAACATGAAAATAAGATGGAAGATCTATGTTCCAGAGCTGTAGGCACACCTAATTAGAACTCTTGACTGCATACTCTAGAGAATCTAAATGAATGGAGAATGACATATTACTAGAAGAAGTAAAATAATACATGCAGGAAGACAAAGCACAATTTTGTTCTAACAGATTACTTTAAGCTCTGTAAAGATTATACTGATAGTTAAATGATATTAAATTCTACCAATGCATCCAGAAATGTTTAAGCACACTGCTGTCCTCTCAGGCACTATAAAATCACAGTGTTGCTAAATAATATTATAAATTCCCATATGTAAGTCAGCTGGTTTGCACAAATATTTTAAAGTGCTCATGACCAATACTTTGCTATGGTATGACAAGCTTGCAGTATCTGACAGATGAGAGCTGCAGACTTGCATGCATCCCAACCAGTGCAATGAAACGTTTTCAGGTTTCAAATGGGCCTTTCTT
>NW_008650979.1:33997-39504 GCF_000695815.1 Acanthisitta chloris | reverse complement strand
CTACCCCTGGTCTCAATGCTCTAGATCTTTTGCTGTGCAAAAGAAGACTCTACTTGTGGCTGTTCACCTGTACATAGGGAAATGTATGCAAATACATTTTGTTATTTTTAAGAACACCACCATTGCGATCTCCTCTGTTTGCACATACGTGAAGAAAATAAAGATGACGGTAATTTAAAAGAAACTGGGGTCGCTGTGGCGATTTGGCCTCTGTGCGTGCGCATTCCTGTAAGGAGATGGGGGGAGAGATCCCTTGGGATGTGATGTAGCTGCAGGAGGGCACCGCACAAGAAGGCCCTTTCAAGCACTGAGGGTGATTTCAGAGCTCGCTGGAAATGTTACACTACCAGGAAACGCACCGGGCGCTTACGGACTCTTACAAGACACAGGGATGAGGTATTCTCTCTGCAGCCTCTAATGATATGCAGGAACGTGCAAAAAGCCTCATGTCAGGGTGCTCTGACTGGATTGTAGTCTGGAGAAACCCAACTGTGGAGCTCTGAGGCCACCATGGGGAAAGTTGCCCCTTGCCTGGGCGCTGGGAATGCCGCACAGCCCTCGCATGGTCTGCGTTCAGGTGCTGCAGCTGCTCCCTCGCTGCTCATAGTGCCAGCCTGAGACAATTTCATAACCTCACCCAGGGTAAGCAGCGAAGTTGATTAGCCACAGGACTGCTGTGGTATTTTTAGCTGTAAATCTGTTTGTAAGTGGCAGGCTCCCAGGGCAGTAGAGATGTTCCGGTTTCATTTGTCCCCAAGTGGAGGTATCAATTAAGAGATAATTAATCTGGCATTTTTGATGTCTAAATGTTTTCCACTGTGCTTGTGCAGCAATCGGGGAAGTTGCAGGAATGTCAATGAAAAGCCAACCAGCTGCCAGGGCCAGGCTACACTCCTTGTGCAAGGAGCCTGCCTCGGAACTTGTAAATACCTCATTAAAACCAATTGCAAAATCTGCCACTGCACGGGCAAGAAGCTTTTTCTATTGCCTCAGTGTGAGTCAGTCAGAGGAGGGAGGCACGCTGGGGTGGTGTTCAGGGGAAGGGGCAGTGGGAAGAGGGGTGCCTGCCTTCAGGATGGGCACCTTTTTGTTCAGGTCACACACAGCCCACGACAGGCAGCGAGATGCAGCAGGTGACTGGATGCTGCTGGATTTCAGCACGCTCAGGCTGGCACTGCTGAGACACACCTTGCTAAAGAAATAGTGCATCTTGCTGCTTTTTCTCAGGCAAAACTCCCTCTGCCTTTCCCAGGGAGGGATCGGAGCAGGTGAGAGCTTATCTCACGGTGCTTTCCCCAGGATGGTGGGTGCCACGCTGCCTGGCCAGCAGTAGGGGACCTTCAGTGCCAGGTCTGTGCCCAGAGCACTCTGATACCCACCTGCTCTCTGCTGGGATGGAGGGAGCAGGTAGTGCTCGGAGCAGGGTAGTGATACAGCACCTCCCTGAGAGCAGAGCAGGGCATGCCAGGGGATTCACCGGCTGTTCTGAGCTAACCCCAGTTCCTGAATGACCAGGTGGTGTTTGCTTTACGTCCTCCATGTGTGCTTAAAGGTGGTTAATGGCATTAACTCAGTCAATGCCTTTCCTCTCTCCAGAAGAGCCATCATGTCTGCGACAGTGAGGAAAGGTTTTTATCGCTAAAAGCACAATTCCCTGAGCAGCACCAGCAGTAGCCAGGGCCTGAAGCATTTCCCCTTGAAGCTATTAGCAGGGCTACTGTGCAGTTTCCTTAGAGGCCTGTACAGATCACTAGCTGTAAATGTAGACTCCAAATCCCTTTGTGCCTGAGATATTTTTGTAGTAGAACCATTGAAAAAAATTCATACATGTATCTGCAGTGCTAGCGCAAGGTTATTCGTGTGTGTTTAACTGCTGTACCTGCCCCAAAGCAGCAAATGAGAGTAAGTGCATGTGAGAAGAAAAAGGTCATTTTATTTTCTGCACAGCAAGTTTGGAGGAGCATCTCCCCAGGATAAGGAGAGGAGGAGAGAGCGAGACCTCTGCAATAGGTCTGAGTAAAGACTGAGCTGGTGCTGATTTTCTTTTGAAACAAGTAGCTTCTTGCTGAGCTGAAAAGCCTACTGCCAGCTGATGGGCTGGTGGGGGGAAGTGCAGGGCTTTAGGAAAGGTAGAGGACAAACTGTTCTGTGGTCTCTGCTCAGTGTCGGGGCCGATGCCAGCCCCTGTGCCAGGGCTGCTCCCCGCTGACAAGGTGCAGCGTCCCACCAGGCATGGCACGGCCCCTGCTCCAGCTTTCAGCAGAGACTCAGTCCCTGTCGATCAGGCTCCATCCATCAGTGCTAACTCAGCCCCACAGCTGGGGATGGTGAATCAGCCCCTGATGCAGCGCAGGTGTGTGGCCTGTGTAAGAGCAGTGCAGACTCTGCTCCCCAACAGCCCACAGCCCCATCCCACTGCTGCTTTTTCAGAGACAGGCAGGCAAAGAGAGAGCAAAGGCAGCCTGATTGCTCTGCTGCTAGGTTTGAACTGTGTGTGGAGAAATCAAACGTGGGAACAGATGTTTGCAGAATGACATGTCAAGCACTGATATCTGCCACAGGTGCAAATAACTGCCCTGCCTGGGATAAGTGGGCCAGGCTCCTGCCTGGCTTCAGGCAGCCTTTGGAGGTTTCCAGCATGGCAAGGTTGCATGCTGAGCTCCATACATCTCTGACATAGCAAGCAGCGTGTGATGAATTGGCCAGAAAACACCTCTAACAGACAACACAACACCAAGAAAGGCAATTATCCCACTCTGCAGGCTCCAGCTGCTGGTCTGAACATGGCACATGGGGCTGATGCCTTGGCAAGTCAGCTTAGGTACTGCACCAGGTGCCTGAGATTCCCAGAGCACGTTATGGCTAAACAGAGCATGCGATTCTTCCAGGCAACAGTGATTATTCTCAGAATATGAAGAGATTAAGGGGAAAACCCACTTTTTGTTAATAGCATTTGGTGCCTGTGTATTTGCTGGTGTACTACAGGCTTGCTCCTGCACATAGGTAATGAGGCTAAGGGATGGTCACACAAATGTGGCAGTGTTGACAGGATGCCATGTGCAGCTTCTTGTTTTTCTCTGCCCTTAACATGCCCTTCTTCCATCCTCAGGTCTTCCTCATGCTCAATGGGAAAAAATGTCATGTACAATCAGAAAAATTAACCAGTATTCAAGTGGAGTGAGCTAAGTGATTAAATTACTTTTAGCCCAGACTGTAGTACTGACCTAGATCCAGAATTATTTGTAGTTCAGTTTGGTGGTGTGTCTTGCATGGGGCACATCCGGTTTGCCTGGCCAGGGACAATGCTGCAAGAACTGCTGGCTGAGGGGCTGGTTTGGACTCCTGGATGTAAGGTCTGGTTGAATGGCACCAGGGCCGTGGTGAAAACCTCTTTCTTTGAGGGGTCTACAGGCAATACTCAGTATCAGCCCTGGGACAGTTCCAAGTCACCTTCAGCACACACACTGTGACTCTTATAGGGAAGTAGGAAGGTGTCAGGATTTCCTCCTTGGTGGTGTGTTGGAGAAGAGCAGCTGACCTGTCCCGCTGCTGTTAGTCATCCCCAAAGCACCAGAACTGTCCCATTGCCCAATTCTTGACCATCACACCAAACCTTCTATTACTCAGTGGGGAAAACCCCTCAATTTCAGCCTGCAGAGAAGGCACAGGACAGACAACCTACTGTCAAACCATCCAAGAAGGTGTGGGTGACAGCACTGCACAGCAACTGATTTGCTTGGGTGAGGGGTGGCCAGGGCCCCATCAATGATGGAAAAAAATTGTGCACCGCAGGCAGGGTACAGTGCCAGCCAGCTATGCCTCACTGCCCACTTCTCCTGGAGCTGGAAAGGAAAAAACCCCACTCTTCCAAGTTCAGCAGCAGCCCAAACTCCCACAGAGCTCATGTGCCGTGAAGGCGTCTCCCCCTCCTCATCCCAGCCGCTGGTAGCAGCAGGGGCTGTTTTCCCCAGCAGCTGGAAGGAGATGATGTACAGGGACAGGAATGCAAAGGGCAGGCAGCCAGGGCAGCGCACGGACAGCGTGGGGTCCCAGAGGCCAGGCCAGGTCAGTTCATCCGCGGGGCTTGAAGAGCTCCATGGATGAACCAACCTGACCTAGCCCCTGAGGTTCTGCTTCTCCCCACATCTCCGTTACCCGCCCCAGGCAAGGTGACACCTCCAGCTTGCTGGCTGGTGGCTTGTAGGGGTCTGCATCTTGGTTAATGTCCTGCAAGGTGCATGAGCTGAGGGGAGCAGAATTGTCTGCTGCTATAACCCAGCATGATATCAAAGCTATGCATGCAAAAAAAATATGACATTCTCCCTTGCCGGTGGGGGCTCTGCCTGGTTGGAGGGCTGAGCATTACGAAAACACTCAGGGAAACAGTTATATAATGAAGGACAAGGTCCCAATCCAGCCCTTGGCTTGGCAAGGTGGCTCTGCAAGGAGCTGAGCTCCAGGCTGCAGCTGCCCAGCACCCTCCAAGATCCAGCCTTGATCACTGTGGTCCGTGCTGCTGCTGAAGGGTGGAGGAGAGCAAAAGTCTGCAAAATGCTGGGAGATGTTCTGTGTGCTCAGACTTAGTAATCTAAAGCACAACTCTGATCTGTGGGCTTAAACCAAGCCCCTTTGATATCAGGAACAGGGCAATGTCTGGGACGGAATAGCCCAGGACTGACTAAGAACAGAGACTACTTGCTGCAGGCATCTAGGCTTCCATGTCACTGCCCAGGTGTCCTAGACCCAGTGGTGGCACATCATGGTACAAATCATGCCCCAAATATGTCCTCAGCTCTGTGGGAAAGACCCTGCAGAACTGGTCCCAGCAAAGGGCTTTGCCTGTAGAGCTCCTCCCATACTCCTGCCCCAAAGTGGGGGGCAGCTGGGCAGCCTGCCTCCTGCAGCTGGTCCTGCTGCCACCCCGCACAGAGGGGTGACATGGTCAGTGTCACGTTCAGATCTGGAAATCCCTGCTGCTCTGGTACAGGCAAGCAGAGAGGATGCAAGGAAAAGGCTCTGGGATGGGATTCATTGCTTCCTGTGGCACCGTGAAGTCGCATGCAGTCTGCTCGGATGCATAAGCAAGCTAAACTGTGACATTAATTCGAGCTGACAGTGTTCCTGGAGGGAGCTGGCAGAGCAACAGCACCAAATCTGGTGTTGCTGGGTCTATGCACAGAGCCAGGCTCTGCACCATGCTGACTTGGTTGTGCCATGGCCTTTGAGTCCTGCTACATTGAGATCTGTTCTTGTTCCAGCTCCTAAAATCATGGTAGGAGGTACACCCTCAGTCCCAAGGGACTGAGAGGGTCCAAGACAGGAGGGGCAGTGCCTGTATCCAGCCCCAGCAACTGCCTCCTACTGAGCATCTGCGCAGCATCGCTCTGCCCTTTCCAGCCAGCCCTGACCACAGCTGGGTGCTGCCTTTCCCAGTACTGCATGCTCCCTCTGGCTCATCCCTCTTGCTGTGGCTCCTCACCCCCAAAGCTCTCCAGCCCTCAGTGCCA
>NW_008650979.1:24495-33982 GCF_000695815.1 Acanthisitta chloris | reverse complement strand
CCTGCTGAGTAAGAACTGACACTTGCTGCTGCTTCAGCAAATGCAGTCAAGGATTGCCTGTGCTGGTACACAGTACAGGCAACCCGGAGCAGCAAGGGCTCCTCCTCCTCAGGGCAGGGAACAGTTAAGGGAATTAGAATGGAAAGTTGATATAAATAATTTGTTAGGTCCTGTAGGAAGATTTTGATTTAGCTTGATTATCATAATTACATTTTTGATCTCTCTACTAATACTTATGAAACAATAAGAGTAAAATGTGAATGCAGCTGCCTGTTTTTCCTACCAGTGACTTCTCATTCTGCTGCTTGAAGCAGGTCTATGCTTCAAGGATGTCGAGGCAGGCAGCAGGGATGGCAGGTAGGGATGTGGTATTTCCCCAGCACCTTGTTTTGGGCATTGGGAAGCCTTATTCCCTTCTGCCTAGCACAGGGATTCTAACTTCAGCTCCAGGATCAGCAATGTCATTGTCTGAGGAGAGCCCACTTTGATGTAAAAACATCTTATCTTCTCCTGAAAGTGGAAGAAAATAGACTGGAAATATTTCTTTCTGAGCAGAGAGACCTGTGCTTTCTCTGTCCTTGCACGCTGTGGTTGACGATCCCCAGGAGCGTCTCCATCTGTGTCCATGGTGGCCCAGAAGACAAGACCGATGGAAGTGGAGAGCAGGTCTTAGGTAGCTACTGGCAGGCACTTTCATTAGCAACAGCTAATGAAAGCTGGGCATTAGTGATGATGATTTCTGAACATGGCCAAGACATTTGTCCTACAGCCTGTATCTGCCTTTGTTCACCTGGGAGGAAATGGAGGTTTCCCGGCAGCAGAGGAAGGTCCTGGAGTCTATGCCCTGTCCACTACCTTCTCTGGGGGTCCCAGGAGAGCCCAAACAGAAGGCAGTTTGCCAGGGTCCTGGCCCAGGCACCATGGCCAGGAGACAAATGAGCAAGGGGAGGATGCAGCCATAGAGAGTTGAGTATGTCTCCATCATACACAGACTCCTGAGAAGCAGCCAAGGCCATGGAAAGTCCTTTCCATTCCACCTTCATCTGGGATGTAGCCTAACCCATCTGGAGGGATCCCCAGTGCTGGAACACCACATGAGTCCCTGATGTGGTCTGCCCTGGCTCAGCAGCAGCAACTCCACCCCATGTCCCAGTGTGTCCCCCAGGTATCTCCAATGTCTCCACACATCCAGCTCTGATCCTTGCAGGACTCAGGCAGGTCTGTGAACTCAGACTCCCCCAGAGCAGTCTGCCACTGTCCCTGCAGGTGACCCTGTGTCCTGTCCTGCCTCCCACCTGCCACACTGCTCCAGCAAGTTGGGGGATGAGAACTGAGCTGCTTATCTTTAGTGCTGCTCTGATCTAATTTTACTTTCTTAAGCAATGTCCAGGCTTTAGAGTGTCTCATAATGCAAAGGCTCTGCATGGCAAGGAGGGAATCCCTGCACCAATACAGCAGTTATCCCACACACACCAGTGCAGCAGTTATCCCCCCATGCATGGCTTTGCTGCAAAAAAACTTCTGGCTGCAGCACTGTCTCAGCAGATTTCTAGCAGAGCATACAGCATAGTTCAGCTGTGCAGGAGACCCTAAGGTCCACCAGGATCTGCTGGAGCTGGCAGCCACCATAGGATTTGCCTTGTGCCTATTTCATCTCCCAACCCAATCCCGTAAAGACCTTTTGGTTACTGCTGCTTTGAAGTGGGCTGAACCTGCTGCCTTTGACAAGCTCTCACTGCTGGTACTGAAGAGAGAAACACCAAGGAAACCAGACCCTCTAGGCTGCTGCAGAGAGGCAGAAGGGCAAGGACCACTGCAGATACAGGGTATTATTGCAAGGTTCTTTTGTGCAGCAGTAGAAAGACTGAGAGCCCTTACTGTACTTCTGGGCTAACCCAAATCTGGGGTTCATCAGCCAGGCCATAGATGGTCACTATTTTTGCTTCCTAGTTTGGGCTACCAGGACTTGAGACATGACCTGAACTCAGGTGCACTCCATGGCCATGCAGCATCCCTGCAAAAGCAGCTCCATGGACACTTACATCCATACTGCCCCATGAGTACTCCTTTGTGAGTAACACTGTGCAGAAAGCTATTTCAGGACCCAACATGACTCTCCCTTATGTCAGGTCCAATTAGTTATATCCTGTGAAGGAAAAAAGTCCACTAAATCCAGCTCTGGTGGAACAATGACATTAAGACGTCCCAGGTGCTCATCTGGGTTCCCCGAGCAAACCAGGAGCTAAACATAGCCCTGGGAAAGTGGCAGGAGGGGTGGCTGCTGTCCTCTGCACCGAGCTGTCCTCTGCACTTCTGGGGTGGTCAGCTCCTCCATGAGCCACCCCTTCTCTTTCAAACCCTGACCTTCCCCTGCTCTGCCCCAGCACAAGCAGCACGTCCCTGCACTAGGGCTCTAGCGGAGATCAGTCTGGGCTCATCTTGGTGGGCTTGACTCATGCTTTACCCCTACTCATCAGGGCCCATCAAATCTCACTGCCATTTTCCAAGGAAATACCCATTTAAAAAAAGCAAAGAGAAAAAAAATTAGTCAAAATAGTGAGAGACAGAGAATTTTAGGCATTTAATATCCTCATTGTCCTCCCCCACAATAGCATTATCCTTCTCTAAATAGATGCTGAGCTGAAGACATAACAACACCCTACTTCCCCCAAATAGCTCCAGTGAAACAAATGCAGGAAGCGTCAAGGGATTGGAGCAGGGCTGTGGCCAGCTGGGAGCCTGGGCACCCCCGTGGGCTCCTTGGGGCTGCTGGTACTTCACAGGGCTGGCAGCTGGGCTGCAGCAAGCTAAGACCCAGGGTCCTGCCCTCCGTGAAGCAGGGGTGCTGCCTTTGTACTGCAAAAGATCCAATGTGGGGAGTCCTGGCCCTCAGTCCCCGTGTCTGGTCCTGGTGCTGTCCCTGTCCCTAGGAAAGCACCAGCAGGGCAGACCTGAAGTGTGGCAAAGGCAGCAGTGGAGACACAGGCTCCACAGCCCATCGTGGCGTGGTCCTAAAAGCTGGCAGCAGTGGGCTGAGCTGCCTGCTCCCAGCACAGTGCAGCCCACCCCGGAGCACCTGCCAGCCGGAATGGCCCCGGTGCAGGTCCTGCCTGGTGTGATGGGAAGGAAACTGGCGTCCTGTGGCTCAGTGCAGCCAAGTTTTGCCACTGGCACCGGTGCCTGCTGCAGTGTGGGGAGCTGTGCTCCTCCCGCTGTGCCATGCGTGGGGTGACGGGGACGCTCCTGACCGTGAGCAGCTGCCACAAGGAGTTGCTTCATGCAGGGGCTTGTGGTTCCCCCATAACGGCTGTGTGTGTGGGGACAGACCTCTCTGCCCTTCTCCCCCAGGCAGGGGTGATCCCCCCCCACTGCCAGGCAAGTGCTGAGCCCTGCCAAGCACCTGGGGCTGTGCTGAGACCTTTGGCAGGAGTCGTTTCATCTGGACCAGAGTTTCTGCATGGGAGGGCAGAGCCCCTGGTGAGAGCCACGGTGAGACAGGCAGATGTGGTTCTCCCCTAGGGAAGAGGTGGCTGAAACCTGGAGGTCTGGTGCCCGAGGCAAGGCTTTGTGGGGCCCCTCCAGACAGCATCTACCTGCAGTCCCAGCGAGCCTCCTCCCACTTCAGCTCTAGCACAAGGCACAGAGGCACTACTGCTGGCAGTTACTTAGCTTTTCACAGTCGTCTGTAATGGCAGAACCATCAGTAAGTCACTCGGAGGTGCAGTTAGACCTTCCCTCCCTGAGGAATACTGTTAACTGAAACCAAAGCACAGAGGCAGGAAAATTGCTCGATGAAGTAGTTTGGTAATTGTGAAAGAGAAGAACTTGTTTTCTTTGTCTTGCAACAGCAAATTGCACAACATGACCTGCAGTGGCTTCAGCTCGGCAGGTTTTCGGGAGGAGGCCGTGGGGTGATACAAAATTCAGACTGTGAGGAGGGAAATGATTCCAAGACTGTTATGGTCTGTATGGTATCCATAAGGATTGCAGCAGCAGGTGATTGAGGTTGCAGTGATTGTATTTGCTTTTCTACTCATATGCCTTCCATGGGCATGGGTGAGCTCTCCATTCCCGTTTTGGGGGGCAGCTCAGAGAGAAGCTGGGTCAGTCCCAGGGCTTGTCTGTGTTCCCAGGGTGAGATGAGCATAATGCCCCACGTACTAGAGATGCATTAAGCAAATGGAGCTTTCATGAGTTCAGTTTGCTGGGTTGTCATAAGAATCATTATGGTGATGATGACTTTTAGCCCTGTTACATAAAAATACTCTCTGTCAAGGTGAAGAGATGCTCTGCAGGTCAGCCCAAGGTGGAAGGAGAAGAAAAGCCACCAGGACAGCTCAATTAGGATTTATTGCTCATCCTGCTGTCACCTCTATGTACCCCAGTCCCAGACGTGAGCTGGATGTGCTAGATGAAGGACAGAAATATAAAGAAAAAAGTAGTAATCAGCAGCAGAGACCAGGAAGATCCCAGGCCAGGAGAGAAAGCCTGAGCTGAGGTCCCTCTGTTCCCCTTCTGTGTCCTTCCCTCCCCAGGTGCTGCTCCCCCTTCGTGGCTTTGCCGTTCAGATGCAAATGGAATGCTCCAGCGTGAGGCAAAGAACACAGACACCATACATTTAATACAACCCACAAGAGGCTACTGGGTGTTAAAAGGAAAACGGAAAAAAATAATCCCACAAAAACCTTCCAGCTCTGTTTTGCCCCAGTTTTAAATGGTAAAATCTGTACTTTGTTCTCAGCTATTGTTGCAAAATTGAACCACTTTCAGCCTCTCACCTTAATTAACCACAGGCTGCCTCCACACAGAGCTGCTGAGTGCAGCACGGAATGAAAGCTCTCACTTGGCCTAGAAACCTGAAGTGTGTGAACCTCACTAAAACGCACACAAGGAGCTGGGCTTTGAAGTGGAGCGAAGCCAAAAGCCAGTGAGCCCCCAAAGGATGCTGTGTGGCTGCTCCCAAGCCAAGGAGCACACCTCCAGCTGAGAGACATGCTGTACCTGACAGTCCTTCAATACCTCCCCGATAACAACTCTGGCCTAGAAATAGCTCAATGCTAGATGATGCTCTCAGAAGGCTAATTAATATTGCTGACTCTCTGCAGCATCCCAGCAGCTGTCTCCCACCTGGCTGCACTGCCCCTTGTCTCAGCAGCACTGGAGCCTGCCCTGAGGACCTGCTGTACCCATGTCTGATGAGTGTTGAGCTTTGCTTGGCTGGGGTGGAGGGAGAATATCTTTGGTCCTGCAAACATTGTAGGTGCATTAGTCTCCCCTGGGGCTCTGCCTACATGAGCAAGTCCAGCATGCAGAGGTGCCAGGATAGTGTTTCCTTTTCTTTTTGGAGATGTGACCCTGGGAGGGTCACCTCCTCCAGCTGAGAAAACACCAGTGCTTGGCAGGAGCATCCCAGCACTGCCAGCTGGTACCCTTCCAGTGTCACTGAGTCCTGCTCAGCCGTGGGCTGTATACTCCTTTGGACTCTGCAGGGCCAGGGATGCTCCAGCAATGAGACCTGAGCCTACTCCAGCCACATTCCCAGCGCTCTACATACCCTCATGCTGCTACCAATCCCCTGAGCTGGCTGTGGGATGCTGGCCTCCAAGCCCCACTCCAGATCCTCCTACACTCAGTGCCAGGCAGCTTGCTGGAGAAGTCCTGGCCTTAGCCAGGAGTGGGATGGTTGCTCAGCCCTGGATATGGGACAGCAAAGGTAACTGCAATCTGCCAATCAAATTGCTCCTGACACCCAGCCAGATCCATGCTCTCAGCTGCTGTGCAGGATCTCTGCAAAGCCAAATGGCTGCTGCACTTCATTTCCCAATCAGCCACTGTTTATCAATGAATGAAACAAGCCCTTGCCCATGTGAGCACCACTCGCCAGTGATTCTGTACAGCACAACAACCAGCAGTGCTAGAAGGTTGAAGTCCAGAAAGCCATGCTCCCATCTATCCATCCTCTCTCTCCAGAGAAGGGAGCAATGTTCCTCTTGTCAGCAGGTAATGAAGGGAGGATAATTCACTTATAAAGTCACTTAGTGTAATTCTTAGTTATTAATACTCTGCTTCCTATTTTTTTTCAGGTTTTGTGTGATCTCTCCCCTGCTCTGACTCATGGTATCCCACGGAGTCAGAACTGTGCACTGCATTAGTACTGGCTGCAAAATTTGTGAGCTCCTTAGCCCCTGCCTGGCTTTGCTGAGGGGATCCTGTCCCCTTCTTCCTTCTGCACCAGACCCTGATCTGTCCCTGCAGTGCAGCAGGAACAGCCTGACCTCTGTAACCTGCCCCACCCCATAGCCCCAGGTTCCTGCAGCAGCACTGATTTCTCTGCAGTCACCCTACAGGGGAAGCAAAAAGCTCCTTGGCATTTGTTTTATCTGCATCCACCTTAAGGACTGGAGAAAGGTGTAATTGGAGATCAGTAGAAGGATGAATTTTTTTTTACATGATTGAAACTAGAGTTATATTTGCAAAGCCCTAACTTGTGTCTGACACCTATCTGCTCTTGTTCACCTACAGTACCTTTCAAATAGAGTTCCAGATCAGGACCATGGGGGCCTGATTTGCACCCACAGATCTCCAGACACCCCAGAACAGACTCTGGGTGCCTTCCCCTTCCCTGGTTGGCTGCACACAAGGCCTATTTGCATTGTTTCCAGAGGCTGAGCAGACAAAATCTGCATATGGGCAGCCTGGTTTCTGACCCAGGCTTCAGGCCCATGGCTGGGCTCCCTGCCTCAGCCTCCCATTCCAAGAGTTCACTGAGTTGCCACTATCAGATCCCTCCCTCCCAGACAGCACCATTTGCTCAGTCGCAGCTCATATCTTCACTACAAGTGATCCATCTCATATTGTGGGAGGTGTGTGTTATTGACACCACAGCTTTCATTATCTGACATCTGCAGTGACATGACAAGATTTCCATACAGCCCAGCACAGTGCATTTGGCTCACTGCTGGGGCTGCCTCATTTTCTCTTTTTGGTGGCTAAGCCAGGAGCTGGTACCCACATTCCTCTGCACTCCCTCCATGGGAGCACAGCAAAGACCCTGCTTGTCATGCATGTTCACTTTGGCTTCTGGGTTCCATCCACCTGTCTGCAGGCAGGGAACTATGACCTGCACCATCCACCACAGGCAGAGCCAGCAGAACTTGCAGTTATATGTGTGGAGGCATCCGACAGCAGTCCAAGGCCACCCTGCATTGCCACCCTCTGCCAGCTCTCTCCTTGACAGGGCCTGGGGGCAGGGGATGCTCTGCCTGGGGCAAGATGCCCAGAGCTCACATGTGGTGGCAGGCAGAGCTGTTTTAGGTAGCTGGCCAGAGGGTCTGCTGGGCAACCAGACTTGATGAGTTATTTATAAGCTACGGGAGGGAAGCAGTGCTAAATAATACATTGGCAGTCTCACATTCTGCATGCATGTGTCTACAGATAAATATTTCATTCTCCAGGAATACACATAGATGCCTGTTGATAAATAAAAATTGGAAAATGTTCTATTGGATGGTTTTAAATCTGACTCTCAACTTGCATCCAAAGAACACAGTGTACCTTTGTGTGCACCACAAAGATGCTAATTTCCCTCAGCAGAGGCTGCCTTAAATGTATCACTGCGGCACACTAGGCACAGTGCCTAGTGTAGCACGCACACCTCAGAAACACACAGCCCTGGCTTTTCCTTCCACACCATTATTTTAACATCACATTTATAACAACACTATTCAAACAGCTTTTCTAATTACACCTTGTACTGACTGGGCTCAGGACGCAGCTGTCAACCATCTAAATATTAGCAGAGAGACCCAGAAGGCAGCACATTTACTCTTCTAAGTGTCATTGGAGTTTGCAGTGTGCTCAGGCATGACTGGTGATGCCAAGCTTGTTACTGCTGTTTAATTAGGCAGGTGGTTTTTCCCATTGGAAAAACATGAGATACTGAGCAGGATGTGAGCAAACCCATGGGTCCCACCAGCCCTGCCACCAGCATGGAGCCACCATGTGCTTCTCCTTACGCCAGCCACGTGGACCCTCAGGGACCCAGGGACCCGCTGGGCTCAAAGGCAGCTGCAGGGAGATGCAGCCCTCTCCCTGGGAAGCACCTGCCCTCAGTGTTTGCTGTTCAGGAAGCCCCAGAACCCAAGACCCAGAGCCAGCATTGGCTGCGGCCAGCCCAGCACCAAGGGCAGGTGAAGGTGTCACTTTTCCCCCAAATATGGAAGGATTTGCTTTCTACAGCAGGTCACTCTTGACTGTCTCTGAATGCAGTACTGGATGTGGATTTAGCAGGGTCATTGTTCAATTTGGCCTTCACTGAGAAGGCCGTGGGCTGCAGAGTACTGATGCCCTGGCAGCAGCACAGCTGGCTCTGCAGAGCCACCAGCCTGGGCAAGCAGCATGCGCCGGCAAACAACCGAGTGCCAATCGCACTGTGCCTGGCTGGTCTGCCTGGGAGACACAGATGTAACATATTGACATATTTGGAATTTTTCCACTGGCTGGGTTTGGCTGCACTGACTCACTGTGATTTTTTTGAGTAACCCTGTTTTGTGCCCAGTTATCACAGCTGGGTGCTGTCCCACACTGGCTCTGGTCCCAGCAGCATGCAGGTAGCTCTCAGCACCCACCACACCATGCTTTGTGCCACTACCCAGAGCAACAAGGGATTTCCCATCTGGAAATCCCAGGGACTGAGCCAGGCTGCAGTGGCAGAATTTGGCAGGGAGACTTTGATCATCAGCCTGGGCTTGTCCCCATCAATGGTTCCAAGCAGTGGATGCAACACATCAAAGGGCAGGGAGAAATAACTCCTGCTGAGCACAACAAGGCTCCATGCCACGAGAGACTGCCACAGGCCCCTGGGAAGGGCAAGGCACAGGGAGCCGCTGCCCCAGGGAGGGGAGGCTCTGAGCAGCTTGGAGGAGCTGCAGGGCAGATCCAGGCTCAAGGAGAAAACCCTGAGAAGAGGGTCCAGGGAAGGAAACAGAGCAAAGAGGCAGTGGAGGGAAAGTCAGGAAGGAGGCTGGCAGTGTACTTCCAAGAGCATGTCTTGTGCTTTCTGGAGCCATGAGACACCAAGTCATTGGGATTTGTCTTTAGCAGCCCTTCTCCTCATCTCTTGCTAGGCTCTCTCACCAAAAAAGGTGTCCACACAGTTGGCAATGAAATTGTAGCCACATTTCTTAGCATTCCCTGATAGGCATTTTACCCCAGGCTCCCTCAGGAAACTGCCTTCAGCCAGAGGGGATAGAACAAACACATGAAACTCCACAGGGAACAGGGAGGCCCTGGGGGGAGCACCAAGAGGTGCTGCAACTCAGGTTTTGGAAACTGGACTGCCAAGAGGACACACCTGGCAGTGTGCTGGAGGATGCACAAAGTGCCCCAGAACCTGCCAAGAACCTGCGAATGTGGTGGTGCAGGATTGCACCCTGCAAAACATGACTTGGCAGGCAGTGGGGAGAAGTGCTTTGTTGTCATGTCAGAC
>NW_008650979.1:0-24461 GCF_000695815.1 Acanthisitta chloris | reverse complement strand
CTGCGGGACATCTGCATCCCTAGGAGGAGGCTTTGTGACAGGAGGGCACCACATCAACACTAACAGGGGTTGCACTGCCTGCTCACTCTGGACATGCACTGCCATCTCTGTTCATCCTGCACCTTCATCCCCTGGCACCATCTCCCACTGACCATTCAGCATCACTGCCATATGCCAGGAGAGGTTCATTTTCCCCATCCTCCTCCTTGGCAAACCTTTTGGTTTTCCCCCACCTGGTAGTTGCATGAAGCACACAGAGAGATTTTGTTAAGCCTATGAAGTCTGAAACCACAGTACATGTATCTCTAAGAGAGGAAGTGTGGGAATTTTATTTCTAGTCTGATCTAACCCCTATGCTACAGGTCCCCACTTTTTCCAACTCTATTAGAAAATTCCCAGGCTGTGTAATATGGCAAGAAATAGGTTCAGGAGAAAGATACATCACTCCCAAGCCTCATATCATCCTGCTTTAATACCAGTTTATCACACTAAATAAACTGAAGCAATTGTGCAGAAAATTGCTCCATCCACATCATGCCCACACATGAGGATTTTCTGCACTGAGTAACTTGCTGTCACCAGTGGCCAGACCCACCACTGACAGCAGTTTCCTGGGAACATCAGGCAGTGTAAAGGTGCTGTGTGGGGCAGGGGCTTTATAACTCCTGGGACAGCAGGGCAGGACATCACAGTGGGCCCATCCCACCATCCCAGAGCAGGGCACCGGGCTCAGGCCCAGCACCAGACAGCCCCATTGTTGAGGCTGAGCTGGCAAGCCCACCTGCAGGTCTGGACCAGCGAGGCCCATGGCCAGGCAGTCACAGCCTGTTGGTGCTCTCCTGCTCACTACTGCTCTGGGAAGTGATGGCATCACTGGGGTGGGTAGCAGAAAAGCATCATCTTCCCAGAAATAAGTACCTCCTCAGGCTGGTGTCTGCAGGCTGAGCAGGCAGGGCAGTCTCTGACCAATGCCCAAGGCTGGTGCTTTACTCCCCACAAGACACTGACCCCACATCCTGTTCCTGCTGGTCTTGGTGTGCTGGGATAGCAGTGACAGACACAGGCAGGGCACAAGGACAAGTGACTGAAATGTCCTACATAAGGGCATGGGGGAGGAAAGCCTCCACCCCAAGGACGCGTGCTGCCTGTGACAACCAGAAAAGGGAATAAAAATAGTGCCTATTGTAATGTGCAGGCAGCAGGCTGTGCCAGGGTTGTGTAATGGCACCCTCCAGCATGGGCTGGCTCTCCTAGAGATAGCAAGGAATGTGGGTCACCCGGGCACAGCCCAGCATGGGGCCAGGTGGCAGCAGTCCCTGGAGGAAGGGAAGGGTCTCCCAGCCACTGTCTTAATGCCCAGTGGGACCTCCCAAACCTCAATTTGGGGCTGCTGCCTCTTGCTGCGCTACTGCTGGGAGCAGCTGTCACCATTCTCTGCTGCCTGTGTTCCCCCAGCCTGCCCTTCTCTGGAGCAGAGCAGGACCTGCAGCCTCTCCTCCCCGTGCTCTAGCCCTGTGCAGCATGCCAGCTCTCCTCTGGGTGCTCTCCAGTTCCTCTGCTTCCTCCTGAGCCAGAGAGCCCAAAGCCAGCCAGGAGCAGTCTCACTGCTACCCAGCGCAAGAGGCATTCACTCCCCACTGTGCCCTGCTCCACACAGGGACATTTCCACCTAATGCTTATCTGCAAAACTGAGATTAAGAAAGAAAAGAGCAGTGATCTCTTCCTAGAAGCCAGCATGGCATCAGCAGGAGCCAGGCAGACTGGACCTGCAGCTGTGGAAGGGCAGCAGTGCTCCTGTCCTCATCCGTGTGCTGTCGATGTGTCAGATTTTGCAGCTGGCGAGCTGCTGTGCTTTGCCGATTGGCTCACAAATTGCTTTCTAATACCAGGATCCTGTCAAGTGTTTTAGCAAAACCCGGATTTTGCTTTTTTTATGGATTAAACACGGATCGGTTGACACCAGCAGGAGCTGGTCTCTGCCCAGAGGTGTGGCTGCGGGGTAAGTAGGTCAGGAAGTGGCTTTTGCAGACACCAGTCAGAGCTCGGAGCTGTGTGCCTCCCAGACATCATGCCCAGCACTCTGCTAGCACTTAGAAATCTCTTGTAGATGTGGCTCAGCACAGGCAAGTGCTAACCACTCAGGTATTTGTGGTTTTTGATGTACCATTATGTCTTAACCTGATGAGAACCCTCAGGTATCAGTGGGCTTTGGTGCGAGTCAGGTCAGGGTCCTGAAAAGGGTGGAAAGCAGGTTGATGTGACTGTCACAACCACCAAGTACCAGCCTGACTTGTGCCAGGGACTGCCTCATCCTATCTGTGGGTGTAGACAGAAGCAGACTCAGCCTGAGGAGCACCACCACTAAAACAGGTGGCTCAGGTGAATATTTAAGACATTCACCCCAGCAGTAACCCCCATCTCACTGTTTCATGACAGCCCTGGGCACAAACTTTCTTATGAAGTGCCAGGAGAGCATCTTGCTGTGCATCTTCACTGTCCTCACCAGCACTTGAAATTTGTCCTTACTAAATCCCTGTGTGGCTCTCTCCCTCCTTCTGGGGAGCATGCAATACCTTTGGAGTTGGTAAGTCCTTTCTCTGTCAACTTTCAGCTTTATTTATACAGCAAAATATCGCTTCATTATAATGCAAATGGAGAAATCCCTGGGAAGCAATCAAAGCAAGCAAGCAGGGAGGTTCACACCGTTTCATGTCAGACAAGCAGGGATGAAAGGACTGGTTCGCGGGAGCTGCTGCCTACAAGTGCCACTTATAAGCGCCACTGTGCTTTTGCTGTCGCTGTGCTGATTGTGCTCATGCGGGCAAAGGGCTGGAGCGACCTGGGGCTCCTCTCCACACTGGCTCTGGTAGATAACCTTCCTTTCTTTTCTCACAGCTCCTGTCCGCTGCCTGATCTGTCCGTGCCACCAGAACAGATTCCCATTAGTTGCAACACTCCACAGCAGACACAATGTGCTGCCTGGCCGGCTCGGCAGCTGCCAGCATCACCTGGGCACTTTGCAACCCTGCACCCAGCAGCCACCCAGCCCATTGCCCAACACCTAATCCTGCCCACAGCCTCATGCCCAGTCCTGTCTCCTCATCCCGCTCCACATCTCTATTGTCACTAAAAAAAGCAAAGCCATCTGAGCAGTTTACTGTACCCCCCACCAGATGAATAAGCACAGGTGCCAAGGAGAGGGAAGGGCTGGGAGCTCTTGGTTCCTTGTCTGTGCAGACAGCAGGGCAGCACAGTGGGCAATGGAAAGAGAGGGACAGCAGGAGCAACAGCACCAGTGAAAGAGCTGGCACGGGAGGGCATGGTGTGTGCCAAGCAGCCACCACAAGCACCAGACCACTCCATGTCTCCAGGGGAAGGGATGGGGTCTATGGCCACCACTGCCCAGTGTGGGAGTGCCCAGCTCCCCTCTGATCACCTCCAAGGGTGATGCTGGGGCATGGGGACAGCATCCCCTCCCCGAAGGCACTGTCACCACAGAGACACCCTGCGAGGCTGGGGGTGTTAGCTGGTGTTGGTAAAGCAGATTGGCCAACTAAACCAGGTTGGCTGGTTCCAGCCTGGAATGCAGGATGCTGTCCTGGACAGGGAGGCCAGGCACACACAGAGCACCAGGCAAAGAAGGCCTTTGCTCGCCCTCTTCATGAGCAGAGCAACAGGCAGCATCCATGGAGAGGTTTTCACAAGCTGCAGACCTTGCATGCTATAGAGGGCTGGATATTTGCAGTCTAAGAGGAAAGCCTCTGTCGGGGCTTAATCCAGCTGAAGCAATTGTGCTTAGATAAATCACTAGGTGCAAATGGCTCGTAATGAGGGAGTTTAGCTGGATGAATATTGCTGGAGTAATTGCAGCTTCGCCTGATAACAGAGGCTGCCTAAATGGGTTTGGACTATCCTTTATATAGTGAGCAGAGAGCTCAGTGCCTGGTGGCCCTTTGTCCTGGCCCAACTCTCAGGGGGTGCCCAGTTCACACCTCCAGACAAAAGGGGCTGATTTTCCCCAGGATCTGACTGTTCTTGCTAGGGTGCCTGCATTGACAAGGCATAGGCAATGCTCCTATCTAGGCAGCACCAAAAATTTAACTGAAAAGGGTCCTGGGACACCAGACTAGGTGTTTCCCCTGTCCTAAGGGGGCTGCACTCCCTGCACATCCTTGGCACGAGCTTGACCTGCTCCAAGTGCCTCCCCGTAGGAAGATGCTGACATTACAGAAATATTCAGCCTATTTTTAAAGGTCAGGAAGGCTTCTAGCAAATCCTCCTCTGGGTTTCCTCCCTCCCAGCTTTTTCTCACCCTCTGCCTCTCCCCTGAGATAGCAATCAGTGATACCGCAGGTTTAATTAATGTTTTTGACTTCCAGCACAGGGATGTGATTTCTCCTCTGTGCTTTTGCCAGAAGTTGTCTTATCCTGCCAAGCAGGCAGGTAATCTGGGCAGGCAAGACTGGCTTCATACCTGCAGCTGCTACCAGGGCGAGGGGTTGTGCCTTTGGGATCTGTGGCAGTGCTGGCAAGGCAGCACATCTCCAGTGGTTGTGCCAGGCATCGTGTGCCATTGCTAGGAAAGCTGTGAGCTGAGGCAGAGGAACGCCAGGACTTCCACTAGGAGGGGAGGAAGAGGAGGCACCTCCCTACATAGGGACAGCCAGGCTGGGTTTCTCCCCAAGGGTGCCCCAGTGCCGGGAGGACAGTGGGCAGGACAGTGGCTGGGTCAAGGGACACAGGACCCAGTGCATTTAACTACATAATCCTTGCTTTCAAGCAAGGGTAGCATCAGCACTGACCCTGCAAGCCTCAAGTTTGCAAAGCCCTGGCAGTGACTTCTCCCAACAGCAAAGAGGGACAAGCTGCCCCCATGGAACCTCAGCCCTTCACCTCACGCCATCAGGCTCTGCCACCATGAAGCACTGCTGCCTGCAGATAGCTCTGAGAACAGCTGGCATGTTGCTGTCATCCAGGGCTGTTTTGGGGCCCTTCTAGTTTTGTCTAAGATACTCAAACAACATAAAATTTGATTTATCCTTTGTGCTATAAAAGAAATGCTAATAACATTCAGCCAAGGGCTAAAGATGGAGCCACGTCTATTAATACCCTGTCATCTTCACCCTCTGGAGCAGGATTTCTAGCCAGCAGAGCCAAGGACTCATTGTTGCTCACTAGATACCTTTAGCCATGAATCCCTTTCATGCAGGGTGGCAAGAACACGTGATGTAGGTGGCCACTTCTAATTACAGGGAGGGCCGGTGAGCTTAATTAGTGCTGATCAGCAGAGATACAGTATTAGAGCCAAGGGAATCTCTGTAGGTCAGCGTGGTCTGGAAGATGTTCAGGCAGCCCTGGGAACAAGGCAGTGGTGGAGGCAGGAGGAGTGGGGAGCTCACAGCATTGGGTGTATTCAGCAGGCACATGCTGGTCCAGGGGCAACAGAGGTCTAGGGTCTTCAGGGACATGAGTGCCAAGCTGGGAAGGCAGTCTGTGCCAGCCACAGCAGGGAAAGGGAAGAGGGCCCAGACAATGCACAGTGCCACAGGTCATGCAATGCATGTTGCAGGTGGGAAAGCTTGGACCTGCTCCTCTCCTGGTGGCACCCGCCCTGCCTCAGGTGGAGCAGGGAGACATGGGGTAAGAGGAGGTGATGATCCTGTTTTTCCCGGTCCTGCCTGCATTCCCATGTTACTGCACTTCTGAGAGCCCCAGAAAACACACTCTTACTGTCCATGTGAGGGTTAAGTCTATTAATCATTTATTATAATAGAGTTTTGAGTCAAAAGCTTCCCAGAAAGGTGCTGGTGGCATGCAAATCAGGAGATACCCAGCTCACATGTGGCTGACCTGTGGGCAAAACATACCCCTTGCAATGAAACAAAAAGCCACAGGTGGATAACATATCGTGAGAGCAGAGCCTTGCCTCTCCCCAGCCATAAATCACCCATGAGTGGGCTGTAATGTTCTCTGCTGTGCCTGCTATCCCCACACATGAGCACTGCCTCCAGGATGAGCAGGCTGCACCATGACTTGCTTATTTTACTGCCAAAATCCCTGGGGTCTCTGGATTTCTGCAGCCTCATGAAGCAGAGGATCAGCTAACCACCAGGCTGCCTCCATGCAGAGCCAAGGATGATTTTGCATGTTCTGCCTCAAAACATATCCCACAAACGTGACCAAATACCTTATGCCCCTACAACAATAATAGCACTTCCCCACAGACCCTCCACTGCTGCAATGCCCACAAAAACCCCATTGCACACTGCTCTCAGCTGCCTCCTGCCCCCCAAATCACGGGCTGGGTGGGGGCTGCTGGTGCCCCAGGCAGTCTGTGCATGGTGGGCGAGTGCTGGGCACCTGTTGCAGCTCTGCTGGGCATGGGGATCTCAACGTGGTACCTGGTCCTGCTGCTTCATTTAGGGCCCCAAAATGAAACATGCCAGCAGCCGTCCCTGGAAGGAGAGGAGATGACCAGGTAGGCATTTGTGGTTGCACAACCCATAGTTTCCTTAGGAAACCAGGATAACAGCAGCACTATTTCTGCCCCAACAGATGAAAGCAGGGACGGGGCTTGCTGGAGGAAATGAGGAGCAGTGCCAGAGGCAGTCACTTGGTCCCCCAAGGAGAGGATAGCCCAGCTGTGGCAGCAAAGCTGTGCTCTGCAGGCTTGCACAGGTCAGGCTCAGTCCTGTGGATGCACCTGGGGTTGGCCGTCCTGCACTGCAACCCCTGCCTGAAAGGAGGGGACTTGCAGCTCTTCCCAAAACCAGCTGGGCTGTAAATGCTGGGTTGTACTGACAGCTCTGCTGCTCATTTCCCCATCCCTTGTGCTCCTGGGTGGCTGTGGCAGGCACTGACTGGTAGCAGTGAGCACAGCGTGTGCTGCCCACCAGCCAGCTTCACACCTCTGATGAGCAAAGGGCAGGAGGGATGCTGGGTTTCTCCATCCTTTCAGCAGCACATGACCATGCCTGGCTGAGAAGGCTGAAGTTGGGGCTGCAGGGTGGCAGGGAAAATTTGTTAAATGCTTGCCATTAAATGCTGTGGTTTCTGTGAAACTCGTGACAGAGACCTGCTCACTTCCAGGCACTCCTGCTTGGGTGATCGATGTACACTGACCTTGCTGCTGCTCAAGAGGCTGTTTGAGCACTGAGCTCAGCCCTGGCTCTGCTTGTTTCCTATTGCCTACTTAACTATTTCCCTGGCAGCAGAGATGCTGCGTTAGCAGGGGCAGTGCTGGAGCTGTGGGCAACAGATGGAGTCAGGGATGCTGGAGGCTGTGCAGTCTCCAGACTGGGACCCTCCTGCACCACAGCCAGACTGGCTGCATCAGGCCAATACAAACCTTCAGGTCCATCCTTGGCCTTTACTCCTGGTGGTACCCAACTCTTTTGAGGGATCTTCATGTACCCCAGAGGCAAGCTGATGGGCAGCATCATCCACACCCTTGCTCTCCAGCCATCATAGGGTGGCTTTGTTAGGGATGTCCTTGGGGGAACTTGCCCTAGCCTCCCCTTCCAGTCTGGGCAGGGGTGCAGCAGAGCTGTGCCACTGAGCACAAATCCCATTAAACGCTCCACAGCACTGAGCTGCAGCTCCAAGCCCTGAGCCTCCCAAAGGACATAAGGCTGCTTAGGACACCCTAAGCTTTTCATGCAGATGAGTACTCGAGGACATCAAAGAGGTCTTAAAAGCTTAAGACAGGTAAATGTTTAAACTGTTCTAAGCCCGTGGTGTCACAGCTGGGCCAGAGGGAAGTCCCCAGCACAAAGCCACCTCTGCAAAAGGTAAATGTTTAAACTGTTCTAAGCCCGCGGTGTCACAGCCGGGCCAGAGGGAAGTCCCCAGCTCAAAGCCACCTCTGCACGGTCACTCTCTGCCACAGCACAGCAGCCCCTGAAGGCCACCATGTCCTCTCATCCTCAGCTGTGTTTCTCCCCCAAGTTTGTCCTTCTGTACAGCACAGCAGCCCCTGAAGGCCACCAAGTCCTCTCATCCTCAGCTGCGTTTCTCCCCCAAGTTTGTCCTTCGGCCCCACCATCCTCCCCCAACCATATCTGCACAGCAAAGGCTCAGGTTGCCACGTCTCTCTCAGCACCACGTTTATTTTCTGTCTAGACACCAGTGGATTTGATATGCAGCTCTCCAAACCCCAGCCATGCATTCTGCTCTCTCTCATCAGGAGAGTAATAAAATGAATGGGTTTTTGTGGGCAGTTACACACTTAATTCGAGCTCTACCCACTGAAAAGCCTGAATAAAATTGCACAGAGTATAGCTGGTGCCTCAGGAGTGTTTTCATAAAAATCTGGAGGTTTCAGTGGGATCTTTAATACACACTAAATAGGAGTCTGTCACAAACTTGTCCTCTTGCTAAGAGACAGCAGAATTTCTCTCATCCACAACAGCAGATCAATCCACATAGATTTTCCTCAAGTGGTTTCTCAGTGTCAGTAATGACTCCTTCCTTCTGATTGCAAAGAACTGTATTTGCAGTAACGGGATGCCACAAATTGCTTCACTTGCTTCCAAGATGCTGAAGCTGCCCTTAAGCTTAATACTGCAAGTTATTGCAGGTGTCTGCACCTCTTCCCTCCAAGGTACCATGAGAAAAGCCTTGCTGCTTCTCTCCCTCCCAGGTCTTGTGTTCCTACATGTTTATTGTCAGTGTGGGAACAAACTGAGCTCTCCAGTTCTGGCTGTGCATCTGCCCTGGAGAGGACCCTGGGTGCACAACACTCACCAACAGAGCTTCCATCCTGCACCTGCAGCCATTTCTCTTCCCAGACTCCATTAACTCAGCCAGTGCCACCAGTGTAGCATTTCCAAGCATACTCCCACAGGACAGGAACATCATATCCCTTCCCAGAGCTTCCTACCTTGGAGCAGGGCTTGCTTTCAGACTACCTCTTCATTTTTAGGAATATTTATTGTGCCACATTCATGGCTGGATCTTAGAGGTCTTTTCCAACTGAAATCATTTTATGCCTACAGCATCAACCTTCAGTTTGCAATTTAACTGTGCTGGGATATATACCACCTGCAGCACATAGGCATTGCAAAATCAAAGCAAATTAATGTTTTATTTTGACACAAGAAATATCACATCCAGCCAAGAGGTTCAACACCTGCACACATCCTTTCCAGCACCCTCCTCAGCCCAAACCACCTTCCCCCCATAACATTCCACCCAGTGCACAGCACTGCTGCATCTCCTGTGCCAGTCTGGTCCCAGTCTAAAATGACCACATGAAGGGCATCTTGGGACCTTCCCAGCTTTTGCAAGGAGATGACAACGACCTGTTGTGACCAATACTACCAATAACACGCTACTCCCTCTGAAGTTCAGCCTGGAAAGCACCCAGCAGCCACGTCCCCAGCGCTGCGCTGTGTGAGAGAGGGGTGGATGGCTGTCATGTGATGGATCACCACTTTTAGCCCTGTGACAGGCATGAGAATCTACTGTTGGGTCTTTCATAGGTTTTATCTCGATGTGGAGCCATAAAGAAAGTGGAAAATGCAGCCAAGCACTTTGATGTGGATCAGCACAGAGAGTTCCCAGCGTTCAGACGGTCACCTCAGACTCCCCAGGTCACCAGAGGACGTTTTCTTTCTCCAGCTAAGGGCACAGACCTCTGAGAAAACCCTGCTCCAGCCCCAGGAACCTGGCATGCGTGAAAATATATTTGGAGGGAGGGGATAATTTCCATATGAAAGAAGGAATTGACTTGGGAAGAAACAGGGAGACTGCAGCGTGATACTAACATGAAAAGCCCATTCATGAATATGGACTTGGTAGGAGAGCCCAGAAACACCCATGCCCACATTTGCAAATGCAGATTTATTTTGCATGCAGGACAAATGCTTGCATGTCCCAGCAGTACCACCCTGCCAGAGAGGCTCCAGGCCGAGCCAGCAGAAACCTGCAGCAGCATGTTTGGGGTGCTCCTGTGCTGCTGCCAGGCTCAGACCCTGCACATGGGGACAGACCTGCAGGTCTCACCCCAAAAAGCATTGCATCCCATGACTCTCACTGCTGAAATACAGCTGAGGGGTCTGCAGCATACTGCTCATGACACCAGCTATTCCTCCTCTTCTCCTGCTCCCTAACTCACAGTCACAGTCTGGGAGACACCAGGACCCAGAACAGCAAAGACTGGGATATACAATTCCTAAGGCTGAGGTACCCCCTCTGCTGAAGAATTCTCAGAGGTATTTCACAGTTTCTTCAAACAAAATCCAGGCCCAGTCCAGCAAATTGAATTTTTTACCATGGTGCTGAATTTCATACAAATTTGTAAACCTACAAAAGCAATTTATTATGATGCTATAACCATGCAATTACATCATTAGACTGGAAAACAGTGAGAGAATTTATTAAAAAAAAAAAAAAGCCAGGCTTACTCAGCTCTTAACGTAGAACAAGTGATCACTCAGGCATGCTTGGAATGAGAATTTTGAATTAAGGTTGATGATAGCCTGAAATAATAACCTCTATTCTGTCTACAAGGCTTTTATTCTATTAACTCCAGCATCTCAAGCAGGATGATAAATTCACTCCCTAATGGTCAAATAGCACTTTTTCTTATAGCTTGTATTTTATTTCTTTTTGCAGATACAGTCTCTGCAATCCAGCCTGTGCTGGTGCCGACAGCACTTGCAAGAAGCCTTTCTATTCAACTGACTTTTAATGACTGAGCAGCTTTGCTGCTGGGGAAGTTTTGGTCCCTGGGATGAAAATAAATGGGACATGCCTTTATGTCTTGCTACTCTGTGCTTTGCCAGTTCTTTTCTTTTGCAGAGAAATATCACCCGAGTCCCCAGGGCATGGACGAGCACATTCACAACCCCAGTCCTCTGGTCTCTGCTACATGGTTCAGCCTCATTTCTGCTCTCTAGGTTCAGACCCCCTCACATTTTTTAGGAATATCATGATCCCCTGAACTGTCATTTGTATCCCACACCTGGTTTGTCACCAAGTTTGCAGCAGGATTGCTGCAGGGGTGACAAAGACCCTGGCACTGCTGTGGGAATGCAGCAATTTGAACAAAGCCTTGCCTAAATGCTGTGTCTTGGTTATGGACACGGCAGGCAGCAGCAAATAACTTTGTTGATTTATACTCAGGACACAGGTACAATAAGCAATTCAGTAAATAAAATGAAATGCCAGCTGAGAAGGGCTCAGGCTCTCAGGGAATTTCCCCCTTCCGAAGAGCTGATTATTCAACAATCTGACATTTAAAGTGTCCTAAATTTCTTAAGCTGGATTCCTAACTGGAACATGCAATGGTGTCTGTCACCTCTGCAGTGACAAAGGGGAAAATCCAAGTCCTGATTCCCCTGGCCCCTTCCCCTGCCTGGTATTTTTCCATGGCCTGGTTACCCTTTGGACACATCCCAAGTTCCTTCCTGTGGTGGTCTCTGAAATTCATTTAAATCAGGAAATTACTCTGCCTGTTTTTCTCCACAGACTACATGTGTCCAGGCTGACAAATCACAGCAGGATGGATGTCAACCATGATTTAACCCTTCATATCAGGGCCTGGCCCTTCTGAAGTATCCTTACCCTCTCAACTTAGTGTGCCAAGGCCACAGCTCCTGGAAAGGTTCATTTGAGTTACCCTTGTCTGGATCCTCTCTGACTCCAGTTCATCATGCTTGGGACTGCTCACAGCCCTTGGGATGTGGGCACACAGTGGTTTTATGCAGGTGTGTGTTGGCTGATGTGTGAAGCCATTGGCATGCAGGGTGCTGCAGACAGTGCCAGGACCTATGGCAGGGAGACCAACACCACTGTGCCCAGACTGGAGCACAAGGGGAGGGACTTCCAGGAGCAGAGCCACTGGGCTGTGCAGAGACTGTTTCTCAACAAGACCAGAAGTATTGCAGGTGTTGCTACAGGACAGGACGTGGCAGGGGTTGTTCTGCAGCCAACAAACTTGTGGGGGCTGAGTAAATCTCACCTACCTTGAGCGACAGCTGAGCCATAAGTGCCCTCAGTAATTAGCATCAGTTTCTGACAGCTACATCAGTCTTTCTGGTGTATCAGCTCCATGGGGAAGACCAGTGACTTTTCCAAGTCTGTAGCACTCCTAACACAACCACAGCAGCAGTGAACAAGCAGAGGTGCCACCTGAGCTGTTGCTGGTGCCACTGGCAGCCAGGGAGCCCACGACTGCTTTTTAAAGGACTTTTCCCATCTCCAAGTGGGAGCAGATCACACTCACAGTGGGGCATGACAGCTGTGGCAGATATTTAGATATAGACTTGGGGTTGACTGTAGCCTTTAAATTCACATTGGGAATGCTTTGGAGAGGTCCTCATGCAACAATGACTCACTTGGCAAGCTCATGTATGTGGGAAACCTTCTGACCTAGAAGCATATTCCAAGCAGAGCAAATGGTTGGTGCCCACTCCTACTACCAGCAGACTGTCCAGACAGGTGCCACCCATCCTGCCTGGCAGGACTTTCTGCAGAGGATCAGGGTCAGGAGGAGGGAGCTTAAAGAGCAGGGCTAGACCAAGGCTAAGTCAGCCAAGGTTCTCATATCCTTCAGCTCAAACAGCCAAGGAGGTCCTGCTGCTAGAAGACAAGAAGTTGGAAAATATGATTAATGGAGGCTTGGGAACAAAGTTGACTTGATTTCTTTTGAAATGGAGAGCAGTTCCTCGGAGAACAGTTCCTCAGACAACAGCTGGCACAAGCCTGCATGGTTTCCAGTGGGAAGGAAGATAAATGCTTGCCTGGACACAGTCCAACCCAGTGCGAAGGGAGACTCAAGGAAGCGAGTGGTTCACAAACAAACCGGTGACACTCAGTCACAGAGATACAGCTTGGGCAGGGGCCACCCCAGAGCATGATGCTCCCTGCCAAAACACCTGGAGGCAGTGCCAGGTAGCATGGCATGGTCACAGCCACCTGTGGGACAGCCACAAAGTCATTCCTGTATGAGCAGGGCAGGGGCCACCAGGAGACAGACCCTTCCAGCAAAGCCAGCTGGGACAGGAGATGTGGGAAGCTGGTTTGCAACTCCTGGCAGAAATTCCAGGAGCTGACTGGGATGGAGAGCAGAGCTGCTGGTTGGTTCAAAATCTGTATTGCACTGGCCCTATAAATCAAACAGGAAGATGCAGTAAACTCATCACAGTGGGATTAAATGGATTTCTCACTGGTGTTATGCCAATGCCATGGAGTCTTGCTTCATCTCACTCATTTCCAGGGGCTTAAATAAAAGCTTTTTCCCTGCACTGTTTGTGATATGGATAAACAAAGCACCAATTCCTGGCCAGAGGGACAGGGAAGGCAGCACCAAGCATCGTGCTGCACAGCACCTGCATCAAAATGGGGAATAGATTGGGACAAGCTACTCCAAATCCACATGGGAATGGAGCTTCAGTCCCCCTCACCCAGCAGGATTTCAAAAGACCTGCTGCTCTCCACTGAACTGCTCTAGCTTGCAGCTGTAGCAGGTAGTCCAGCCACAAACCACATAAGCTGATGATTCTTTTAATTAGAAACAAGTCCCATCTCTTGAGTAGCTTGCAACACTTAAAGGGCTGTTTGTAAAGAAAATGTTTGATTTCCAGGGAGATGGCTCACTTATGACAGCTGTAAAACCCATTAATGAGAGGAGTTCTAGAGCTGTTACAAAATCCACTGGCTCATTTCTTGCCTGTAGTGTTGCTTACAATTCAATTTGCACACAGGATCATTTGTTTAGCAGACGTTAATAGAACAAAGGTGAGTTAACTGCATCCAGCATTCCCTCACTCCCAAGGCACAATCCCATGCTGCCAAAAACCTGTCTGCATGACCCACAGGGCACAGCTGCAAGCCCCTGCCTCTCCCTACCATAAGCACTGGTGCACAGTGCCAGCCACTGCCTGCTGGTCTCTTGGCAGTTCCCCTGGGTCACACCAGGCAGCTGTCCCTCTGCAGCTCACCTCCACCCAGGGGTGCTCAGACATGCCAGGGGCAGTTCTGCAGAGTCCCAGCATCATTTTCCAGGCTTTGCTTCCCATCTCCACAGTGTTCAGAGTACCTTGCAATACACAGCCCACGAGGACATGTCTCTTCTTTGCAGCTCCTCTCTTGTATGGGGCAGCCTGGACTATGGAATGACACCAAATGGGGGTGGGAAGAATGGGGCAGCAACTCATGCTAATCCTAGTCCTTCTCCCATAGGGACAATAAAAAATACATATATTCCTATAGAAACACCACTCAGCTTGGCACATTGAGCAGAGAGTAAGAAGCTGATTCTGTGCAGTTCAGTTAAACTCTACAGATAGCTTCACACACCTAGCTTTAACAAGAAGGCAGGAAAACCTCACTGCAAAAGCACCAGCAAAGTCACACATGGACCCAAGTGAGTAGGAAACGTTTGGGGCAGAGAGGCTGCTGGCAGTGCCAGTCCTGCACACCCCCTGCCCCCAATGCCGAGATAGGAGTGCAGCTCCTGTTGATTGCTGCTCGGAATTGCAGTGTGCTGTCTCCATTTATTTGATTTGTATCGCCTGAAGGAAAATGCTTTTGCTGTCTTCATGCACTCTAAGCATTTGGCTTCAAAATAAAAGCTCTCGGGACCTGCCATCACATGCTTTCCTTCCCATAAAGAAAAGGGAAGATCCAGTCTTTTTTGAGCTGAATTGCAGAAAAGTGCTCAAGCCCACCTCTACTGCCACTGTGCCTTGATCAGGGATGACCTTGCAAAGGTTGTTTTTGGAAACCGCTTCCTCCTCCTGCTGCAGTTTTACATTAGACCTGTCACATCCTGACTTCCCTGCTTTACCTGGAGGACTTCGATAGCCTTTGGAGGAGACAGAAAAGCAGCAGCATGGCTCAGGCTCTTCCACCCTGAACAAATGCTCTGACACATCCACACACACGAGTGCCTTGGCTCCTCCACTGACATCTCCAGGGTGCTCATGTGCATGGCACAGCCCTGTGCCTCTGTGGGATGGGAACAGGTCGTGGCTCCTGGGGCCTGGGTCATTTCCCTGTGCATCCGGTAAGCTCTGGCAGGATTTCCTCCTCTCCAGGCGTGCACAGGGCCACGGGGGAGGTATGTGATGGGGTGTGTGTTTGTGTGCCCTGTGCTCAGCACTGCTCCTCTGGCACCATCCACACATGCACGAGCCAGACCTCAGCTCCCAGGGACATTGGCATGTGTGTGAATGGCCTGGGTGAGTCTAGGCCAGAGCTGCTGGGAGTTTCTCTCCGCTCTTGGAAATAAGGAGTGGAAATTCAGATCTCCTAATTCTCCTAATACAGGTATTGGTTTATTTCTCATCTCAGACACTGCATTTGCACAGAAGTAGCTGTGGTCCATTACACAGACTTGCACATCATAGGGGATGTCACTGCCAGCAGGGACAACAAGCAGCTGCACTGTGCCCTGGGCTCCACTTTCTTCCAGGCACCTTCAGACAAACAAGCAGCTGCACTGTGCCCTGGGCTGCACTTTCTTCCAGACACCTTCAGACGGCTACCTGGCACCTCTACAGCCTTGCATGCCCAGGCACTCACCCACAGGAGCAGAGCTTCCCTGCCAGCCCACCAGCAGCCAAGGAGCTCATTCCTTACTCCTAGCGGAAGAAAAAGAAATACTTGAGTTATTTAATTTGCAATTGACTCTAGTCCCTCAGATCCAGGCATTCAGAACAGCAAACCCCAAAAATGTTTCCCTAATTATGCATTACTCCAAAGCACTGTTTTGCTCTAAAATATTTGGCTTGCTCCAGCAACACTGTTACTGCTGTAGGAGATCTCACTCCTCCTGTCTCTCACTTTATCTTTGCTTCTCCTCCCTCCCCCTCCTGTTTTTCCCATCTGTGTTTGGAGCAGAGGAAGTGGAGATGAAACACAGGCTGCTGACTCTTCCTGCAGGCTCTAAATCGCTCAAACCAGTCGACTCCATTCAGTCTCTGCCTTTCCCTGCCCACTTCTGACAAGCTCTGCAAAGATTGTGATGTATTTACTTTTCTCCCAGTGCAGTGAGCAAGATGAAGCATCGGTCCAGAAACTGCGAACAGAGGCTCTGTAAATATGATGGTTGGAGGATCCAAAAGGCTCTGTCCTGACCCAGCACCTGGTTAAACAATTTGCTGAGGGCTGCCAAGGGGCTATGCAAGCATCGTGCAAAGGCAGCATGCTGCTGGCTGCATGAACTACCTGCTTATTCCCTTTGTCAGGGTTTACACACCCATACCCACACCCTCTGAAGGGAAAAAAAAAAAGGGTCTTGAAAGCTCCCACCGATTTCTGCAGTGAACTGTGGCGTTTGGGATGTGGAGGGAGGTGACCCCACCAGCACACAGTTCATTCAGCAGCAGCTCGTGGGTGTTGCTCACCGGAGAGCAGAGCTGTCTCTGGCAGCTCCCTGCCCTACTTCTCTTTCAGAAATACATAATTGTGACATTGTGTTACATAATTTATCATGTTACATCGAGATTGGGGCCGTGCTTGTGCAGCTTATCCCTCTGGGTGTTCTAGCTGCCAATGAGAAGAGACAAGAAGTGCTTGCAAGGAGTTTTCTGGACAGGAGGATGGATTTTGGGAGGCCCCATGCTGTGACCCCACAAACGATCACTACTGTAGACAAAGCTTTTAGAGTTCAGAACAGTCTGAGACACTCTGTCCCTGAGCACACACAAGCAGAGTTGTACAGAAACCAAAGTTTAAGTCCAGAGCAGATCTTGGCCTGACCTAAGAGTGCAGAGATGGCATCTCCTGCCTGCACCATGCATGTGCACGGCTCCCAGGCACACTGTTCCATCCACAGGGTATTGGAAAGGACCTCAGTCCACCAGCAGAGACTCCCCAAACAGCCTGCTGCTTTTCCAGTGCTCCCGTATGTGCTGAGAAAGGGGCAGCCACAAATGGGTGAAACCCCCCTCTGCTGCCTGCCTCACCAGCAATGCCCTCAGGATGGGCTGTTAAGCCAAGCAAGCCAGGGTTTGCTGGACAAGTGTCCTGCCAGAGGAGTGTTACATGCTCACAGCCACAGGTAGACTAAACTGGCCAGAAAATATCTGTGGGAACAGCAGAAATTACAGTGCAAGGGCTCATTCCCCAGAAGGTACTAATGCAAGCAGGGACTCCAGGTGCCAGCATCCCCCTGGTGGCTCCACACCTCCCATGGGACAAGTTTCACATGTGCTCAGGGACTCCAGGTGCCAGCATCCCCCTAGTGGCTCCACACCTCCCATGGGACAAGCTTCACATGTGCCGTGTTTCTGCCTCCTCCACTTGCCAGGAGGATGGGGCTCAGCCTGTCCCAGGCCACATGCTGCCTGGTCCTGGCTCAGCCCCTGCCTGGAGCCCTGGCTGCAGCTCCCCATCTTGGCACGTGGAATTTCACCAGTATCCAGTAACTCTACTCATCCTGTAAGTTGCCACTCTCATCCCACCAGTGGCAGAATGGCCAGCTCCAGCCTGCATCCTCCCCCATGCCAGGGCACCAGGCATCCGTCACCGGCTCCCTGAGGCTGTCTCCCCCATGCCAGGGCACCAGGCATCCCCCACCGGCTCCCTGAGGCTGCTGGGGTGAGGAGTTTCACAGGCACAGCAACAATTCCTGCACCAACTGCTCAGCTGGAAATGAGTCTTTCAGCCCCAAGAATGCTGACACTGCCCCACTCCTGGAGCATCCAGTTTTCAGCTAAGCAAAGCACATCCAGTTACAGGACTTACCCATCAGAGAGGGCATACCAGCCATGCCTGGAGCAGGACAGGGGCACTGCAGACAGTCACTAGTGCTCATACCACTTCTCCCAATGCCACAGCAGTGGCCCTGCATGTGCACACACCACCAGTGAGCCCCAACACAGCCTTGTAACCACTGCCTACCCCAAACCTCCTCATCAGACAGGGATGCCACTGCAAACTGATGGTGGACAGCAAACAGTCCTTCCTGTCCCCAGAGGGAACTTGCTTCTTCCATTTATATTTTTAACTGATTGCCACTGAGTTTTGCTGCATCAAAGCCCATGCAATGGAGGAGCTGATGCAGTGTGGTACTGAGGAGCTGTGGGAAGGACAGCCACAAACCCAGCAACAGGCAGAGCCTGGGACCTCAGCTCAGAGAGGCACAGGGTAAGAAACACCCCACTGCCACCAGTCCCCTCAACAGCCAAACTGCCAAGGCACTAAGGTACTAGATGGTGTCCAAAGACAGTGAAGCACCTTATAGTCTCTGGAGAGAGATTTGGAAAACAGAGCTGTTGTTCTTTTTTGGAGAAGACTAGAGCTTGTCCTGCCTGACAAGCTGAGCTGATGCCTTGCAATCCAGTTTCCTCAAGGGTTTTTAATGCCACCTGACATGAATAAAATACATCACATACAAACAGATGCTCTGACCAAGTCTGAAGGGCAAGAGAAAATTAGAGATGCCATTTGGCTATTACGAGCAGCTCCTAGGGGATCAGCTCTTGGTGTTGCATAATTTAATACTTTAACCAATTAACTAAATGACTAGAAAAGTCTTTCCTGGTAAGACAAGCAGATGACACAAGCTGATGGTGCCATAAACAGCAAGGAGCACATGCTGTTAGTGCCAATGATCTGAGTCACCCAGGGAACAGCCCCAAACTTTGAAACTGTCAGCACAAGGTCAGGCTAGGACCTGAGGGCACAGGTGCTAGGAAGGATAAGAGACTCACTACAGGGAAACAGTGGCTGAGGACATAACACAGGGACCACAGCTGATGAAAGCAACCAGGCTGCCCTGCAATGGTGAGGCCACTGATAAATCACTGTTCTGTGCTAGACACAGCACCCAGAGAAAAATAAAATACAGGTTAGAAAAGATCTCTGAAGATCTCTGGTCCAACCTTCTTCTCTCATCAGGACTGTTATAAACACTGGGTCAAGACATTTGAGATTTGGAGATCTCTAAGAACAGAAACACCCCACAGGCCCTCAGCAACTCCTCTAGTGACCTGTTCCAACCCAAAACCAGCCTTGTGGCACAAAAAGATGGGGGAAAACTGCCTGACCAACAAAACAGGGTTTTAAAGTGAAGGGTGTGAAGGGCAGTATGTTGCAGGCACAGCTGGTGGACACAGACATGTGGAAAGGAGAACTGAGTTCTCTATCACTGCTAGGGGAGACTAAACAGCACCTCAGAGCTAAAACATGACACCCAACAAAAATCACATCAATATCATTAGCAGTTTTTATACAGTGAGATAGATCAGACACTGAGCAGTTTACCAGGAACTGAAGGATCAATTGCTGCTACAGTTCTCAAGCACGAAGAAGAGCAAATCCCCCTCCACAAGCAGAGGAGCACTTATGCCTGCCTGCATTGCCTAAGTATCCTGACCAGAACCAGCTGGGTGCACAAAGCCAGTGGATGGCCAATAACAAAGGCCAGTGAGGGCAATGTTCAGGTGTGTTGTGCCGTGGGATTAGGTTGGGTGCTGAAAGAGTTGTCAATCTTATGCCTTCCAAGGTAGCAGCTGATGTGCAGCTGTGCAAAGCCCCTGTACCAGCTGGATCAGCCTTCCATCATATCTCTGTTAGCCTTTTGTCCTGCTCATACCTACAGGCATCTGTCATCACAGCTTCCCAGGGTGTGGGTGAGCAGGGCAATGGTTGGGGAGCAACACCCTGTGCTCTGGTGTGCTGCCTTTCCCATGAGCATCTTCCTATTTCCTTCACCCTTCTTATGACTGAGTCAGTCCCTGTGCAAACTGAACCAGGCACGTGAGCTCTTGCACGGGCTCTGTAGCCCTGTGAGGAAGTGCCTCAGGGCCGGGACAGATGTTGAGCCTTTTTGGGGTGCAGGGAAGCAAGTCTGGAAACAAGTGATGCTGGACTCCCAGCCTGGGGGCTGCCACGCAGTTTGGTCCCCACTCTGTGGATGTTGCACCAAGCCATGTGTTGCACCAAGCTCTGCTTTGCATGAGGCTCTGCTGGGGAGGTGGAAAGAAGCATTTGGGATGCAGAGCAACCCATACATTTGCTGAGGTGGCTGGGCAGGAGCAAGGGGCTGGAGCAGAGTGGCAGCCCAGGTGTGCTGCCATTTATTCTGGCTGGAGAGTTCACCATTCCCCAACCACCAAAAATAGCTGCCACCCAGCTCTTGGGTGATCCAAAGGCAGAAATATGTCCCAAGCATGCAGTGACCTCTTTCAAAGAGTGTACAATTGAAAAGCAAGTTTGTAATTTGATAATTTGTAGAGAAGAAATTAATTGCTAGCTTTCTCTTGTCCCAGTCTGCCTGCTGTGATGACTGGCACACACGCCGGCTCAGGACCTCCGGGGAAGGGTAATTACTGGGGAGGGACCTGCAGGAGCCCAGCATGGTGATGAAAGGTGCTGCTCACCTGACACCTTCAGCCTTGGTCATGCACACATGTGCACTGGGCACTCCAGCATTAGAGATATTCAGGTTACAGCACTCATTTTCTGCAGTGGGGGCAGGACCCTTCCTAGATGCTAAATGTGGGAGAGTCTCCTGCTCTGTAACAGCTGCTGTGGACAGCCACCAGCCTGCTCAGGCCATGCTTCTATTGGGGCAGGAGGGAGCTGGAACCTTCACACACCTTCAAAAGCAGGTGCCTTTGTATTTCCTTACTGCTGCTAGAGCCGAAACATGTTTGTAGTGTGAAGGCCCAGCAGCCCAGCCAATGTGCTGCCGAGGAAGGGGTGCGTGGAGGGGCCCCACTCCTGCACAGCACAGCAGTGAGGGGAGCAGCTTCCTTTGGGTGCCCACACTCCCACTCCCAGAGGAGCCCCCTCCCTATGCTTTGGGTGTTGGCTCCTGTGCTATTAATTGTGTGGAGATAGCATGAAAGACTTATCTGCCCCTTCTGGGATGAAAGGCAGACATCACACCCACCCTGCAAGAACCTGTCCAGCTACTCAACTCCACGTTTGCTCTCCAGGCACCTCACCCACCCTGCAAGAACCTGTCCAGCCACTCAACTCCACATTTGCTCTCCAGGCACTGCCTTGCCAGGATGGCTGGAGAACCCAAGGGAGCAGCACCTGAAGGTCTATGCCCACACAAAGCAATACAGCACCACAGCCCACTGGAGCAGTCGGTGGGTGGGAAAGTCCCATGCTGTGAAATCTGGAAACAACTGGCCAGGAACAGGGTGTGCAAATAGAAACCCCAGAGCAGGAGCCATGAACTGCCCCAGCATGTGTCGGCCCAGACCCCAAAGCTGTGACTAGGAGAAGGTGTAGGGCTGCACATCACGGGGTAAAGGCAGCTGCAAAAATAAGACCCGAATAAAAATCATAAGTCTGTGACAAACTGCATGAACATCAGGGGCTTATGGGAGTGGTGAAAGAAGCAGTGAGTACAAGGAGAAATCTCTGCCCAGACCAGAAAGGCAGAGGGTGACAAATCATGTAGGCAGCAGCCCAGGAAAGGAGAGGTATTTGATAAATATTTCTGTTCAGTGTTTGGGAGGCAAAAGCCAAACAATACAGCATGTTATAAAATAAAATATAATCACTATAAAACACTTTCCATCCTACGAAGGCTTCAGGAAGATGTTAAACAATAGCTACTGAGGTTAGATTTTTAAATGGGCAGGTCTGACACATCAGTGAGTGTAAAGGAGCCAGAGCCATCTAATTAGCTCCTGTGGGTCCCTGGGACTTCCCCCGGGGTCCCAGGGCTGGCTCACTGCCCACACCTCCATGGAGTAAACAGGATGTCCCAGGCCAGTCCAGCTGACATCAGTCCTGTGCTGAGGGATGAAATGGCCACGACCGGATTCAGTCGATAAAGGTTTGAAGCAGGGAATTATCATTAGTGTCAATTAGCACCATTCTGTGAAAAAGGAGATCTTGGCATATCGAGGTTCTCGAGATTGTCGCTATCAGTCAGGCTGGTAACGGCGCTGATGTAAGCGGCTTGCGTAAGGCATTTGGCAACTCCAGCTGCTTGGAGCACATGGAGTGCACTGAAAATCCAGACACTCCGGAGGTCCCAGAGCCTTGCTCTGCTGCTCAGCTGGGGTGTTTCCAGGGGCCTCCAGTGGGGATTCATTCTCAGCCTTCCATTATTTAACACCTTCTCTGTTTCTCAGCCAGGCAGAAGCTGCCGAGGTGCTGGTGAAGTGATCCTGGCACAGGTACCAGGAGCAGCCTGTGCTGTAGCACAGCACCCAACACCAGGCGAGGGGGCTGCACCCAGGGGGGCTGGGGAGCAACACCTACCCTCACTCCTCCCTGCTCCCAGAAAAGATGTCTCCCTAGGACAGGGACTGAACAGACACCCAGGAGGAATCTGTGGCTTCTCCGCAGAGCCATGCCCAGTGCAGGGTCAGCATCTCAGGAGGAGGCAGGGAAACTGGATAAAGCCAAAAGAGGAAGCTGAGGAGTGGTGGAAGAATGAGAAGACAGACTTGTAATGGAGAGAAATTCCTGGGACACCATCCATGCGGGTCAGAAAAAGAGGTTAAAGGGCTAGCTTGATCCCAGCTTATTGAAGCTCTTTTTGATGTGATTAAATGTTTGGCAGTGCCTCTGTTTGGCAGACAAAGATGAGAGAAGACTGTGGTTAGAAATAAGGCATGGATTTCAGTGTGTGAGAGTAGCACCTCCTGAAATGCACTGTCAAAGCCTGCAGTAAGCTCCCCATCCCTGGCAGTGCTGTAACCAAGGGGTGGGTAGGCTCAGTGTGACAGCCCTGCAGCTTCACTGTGGACAAAATCTGTTCTTACAGACCAGCCCTGCCATGGAGCTTGCCCCTGTGCCAGCCCTGCTCAGCAGGGTACACTGGGGCTGCAGGCAGATGGAGAAGCTGTTGATAGGCTTTCATAAATATTGACATAACTACAGCCTCAAGGAGGGATCTGGATTTACAACTGGTCTCTACCTGCCCCGCTGGACCCCGTCCTTTGTCATTTACCTGGAGCAACAAATCATGGTCCCTGTGGGCTCTTCACTTACTGGGTTTTGATGGACACCTCTCCTAGGTAATTCCAGGTGAAGACAACTGGTTGCTCCATTTTAGAAGACAGTTTGCTGCTGACAAGAAACACTGAAGAAACCTTGACTGATTAAAATACTGTCTTCTTTGACATGCATGCTAGAAATAGAGGATTGGATAAAAAGGTGATGATAAGCAGTGTGATTACAGACCCACAAGGGGAAGTGAACATGTACTTCAAACTGGAGGCAGCAAACGACCCACGATTAAAGATGGATCCTGCAATCTGTTGTCGTGTGGAGGCCACTGGCTTGTCTGCAATTTGGTGTGTAATTGGAGTAGTTACTCAAAGCTCACCCTAAGGAGCATGGTGGATTACCATGCGGCAGCAAACGACCCACGATTAAAGATGGATCCTGCAATCTGTTGTCGTGTGGAGGCCACTGGCTCGTCTGCAATTTGGTGTGCAATTGGAGTAATTACTCAAAGCTCACCCTAAGGAGCATGGTGGAACACCATGTTGGGTTGTTTCTCTCTCTGGTTGTGTGGCAGCTCCATGTAAATTGCTCTGAAGTACCTGGGTGTGATGCCGAAGGAGCTGGGCACAGGCTGCACCCAACCTGTGGGAATAGAGCAAGAGGCCTTCAGCAGCAGAGGTAGTGCGCAGAAATTAATTGCCTGTCAGAGGCCTTCAGCAGCAGAGGTAGTGCTCAGAAATTAATTGCCTGGCAATCATTTAATTCATGCTCCTCTCTTCCCCTCAGTTCTCCCTACAAGCATTGCTTGGCAGGCTGGGCTGCCTGTAATTCCTGCTCCACATTCAAAACTGCATCTAATCCCTTCCAGAAGGCAGCTGCCCGTCCTGTTTTTTACCCCCTGCTCCAGCCTTGGAACATCCCTCCTAAACAGCCCTCTGCTAGTGGCCACCTCTTCCCCATGGCTCAGAAACGTGCCATGGTGATTCACTGCTGCTGCAAACCATCCATCAGTGGTGAGGTGATGCCCACTCACTTTAACAAAGTCATAATGAGCCTGCTACGCTATGCTTATTATGGCAATCCCAGATATCGATCCATGGGCTAAAGCTGGCAGTGACCAGCCCCCAGACAAGCTCCTTGGGTGCAGCTCCCCTGCAGCATCTCCTGTGTCCAAGCCTAGCTAGAGGCTGGGCACTCCCAGCTGGAAAATCTCCCCAGCATCCCACCAACTATGCCAGCTGGGGCTGAGACACCTCCTGGGTGTGAATCTCAGAAAGACAGGTAAGGGGTCACAGCCTTTGTCCCCTGGCACAGCATCACAGGTGAAGCCACACACCAGGCAAATCTACACAGGATGTTTATTTGTCATCTTGGGAATGTCAGCTGAGGAGTGGGTTTGGCAGAAGACACTGGGCAGCATGTAGCTGGAAGGGACATTTGTGCTCTGCCTACTTTCACTAGTACCAGGCTTTGTCCACACCACAGAGCCGCTGGAAGGGACATTTGTGCTCTGCCTACAGTCACTACTACCAGGCTTCGTCCACACCACAGAGCCAGTGGGGCAGAGGGACCTGTCCTATCTC
>NW_008650978.1:36798-39637 GCF_000695815.1 Acanthisitta chloris | reverse complement strand
TATATGCACACACATATGTATCTATGTACTTACAGCTATACATACAAAATCTGAGATTGTTCTATACCTGGGGCATTTATATTGTTCAAAGTGAGTGTTGATTTTGAATGCCTTTATTTATTGGTACATATCTTGGAGCATCTGATGAGGACAATATTAATAAGGTAAATGTGGGTCATTTTCTGTAAATTTTAATTTTGTATTTAAGTACTCAAAAACTGCAGAAACTTTTTCTTTTCAAATATAGGTCAATGGTTCATAACATCTTGAATGTGTTACTTGCTTTCTTTCCTTTTTTCCTACCAGTGTGCTGCTGGAAACAGATAAACTGACTCCACTAAGGAAAACTTTTACTAGAGTAGATAAAAACAACCCAGTTATGCATCCTGTGTTACAGAAGGAGACATGAGTCCAGCTTTCTAATGTACCAAAGCCTTTGGCTCTATCCAGACGAGTATGTTTGCATGGGTCCATTATCAGGAAAGGACTAGTCACTAGTTTAAGTGCTTTAGCAGAGCAGTGCTTGAGTGTTTAGCACTTTGCAGTACTGAGATTTATGCACCGTTCACCACCTCTCTGGTTCCCTCAACTTTGGGACACGCTTTCACTTACAATTTACAGGCAGAGTGCCACCTTCTGAAGCACTAGCACCACTGTGTCTAGAATCTGGGGAGGTTTATGTGAAGCTTTCAAGCAAATATAAATTAGGCCTTGAGCCTCTAAAGTGTAAGAAATAAAACCAGATATTGGGCTCATGTAGTGCTGTCAAGGACTGGAGGAAAAGTTGTCTGGCTCAAAGAAACCAGTTGGGAAAATGGTGGGGGAGCAGGTCGAGCTCTGTGTAGGTTTGGCAGCAGCTGCTCCACCCCAACCCCTTGAGCCTTAGCAGGTACCTGCAGGTCTGCACTGGAATGGCCTCGGTGACCACATGGCTCTGATGTGAGCCCTGAGATGGTGGTGGTCCACCACGTGGCCTTGCTGCAAGACCCAAGATGATGCCAAAGCACTCTGGCTCTGCCTAAACTGCAGCACAGGTGTAACCTCACACTGGGATGGGTCCTGGGAGAAGGAAATGGATAACAGGACAGTAAGATGTGCACCCACTGCTCTGGGTTGGAAGCTGATGAGACCATGCTGGATTCATGGGTGGTGACTATCTACCTCTCTTTCTCATCTTTTTTCTCTCTTTCTCATCTATTTTTCTCTCTTTCTCTCTTCTTTTCTCCTTTGCAACATATGAAGTTACAAGCTGCACTGAGCACTGTGCCTTGCTAAGTGCCGTGATCAGTGCCCAGCTAAGGGCTTTGTTCTCTCATGGTATGCTAAGTTTGCAAGGAATGTTTGAATGCTGTGAAGTTTACTGATCTTCCTTTTGCCAAGTGTCTTATTCCACACGGGTGATCCAAAGTTTCTGAGTAAAAATTATTTCTTTTTGAACCTCCTGAGAATTGAGTTTTTTCTCCCACGTGCTGCCCAGAGTAATTCAAAATTACCTTCCCCTTAACCCACCGAGTGGAACGAGACATTACAAGTGCCTCTGATGGGTTCCAGAAATACATATTCTCAAGTAAATATAAACATGTGAACAGTGTGTCAATATAACTTCATCAATTCTGAACACTGAAATATAGCAAAACAAGCAAGTAATCAAATATTATTAATTATCCCAGACTATTTTCCACAGAGTATATCCTTTACCATCTGCTGAGAATCTTTGCTGTTTAATCTGAGTTGTAGGACAAACTGCCTAACTTCAGGTTTTAATTCTAGGCACACTTCAGTTTCTAAAGTTCTCCCCAGGCACTTCAATGCAGAATCTCTTTGATTCACTGCAAAATGAAGTTTGACATATCTTATTATGAAGAAATACTTCATTTGAAAATGTACAGAGTAGCTCTAGGAAAACAACAGCAAGCTCAGAAAACCTTGTCAACAGTGCAGTCTTTCTACAAATGCAGCTGACAAAACTGAAACAATATTTCCCATTAACAATGAGGTTTGCAAATAGCTGTGAGTGGAATCTGTGAAGGTACTGTAGCTATAAAACCGTTAGCCAGAAAATGTGGAGAATTTATAAATTTGCTATGCTGTCCTGAGAGCACTTACAGAGAATTCAATAGCCTGACGCAATGTTAGTAACACTTTCACCTCTCTTTGTTGCTGTGAGAGAAACATAGGTGGGTATTTATGCAGCAGGTATTGTGGTACCAGTTCTTCTGAGTCAGTGTAAGAGACATTTCACAAGTGACTAAGTCCCAGGTTGCATGAAACCACTTTGTCGAAACCTTATATCTATTTTGTCCTTCTCAGAAGAATACTAGTATTTATGTGAAATCAGTGCTTTAATGCCTATTTACAAAAGGCTTGGATTTAGTTCTGCAGCTTTCCTGCCTTCCCCTTCTTTTCTTTTCCATTCATTGTTCTCCTGTTTCACTGACATCTACAATGACATCTTACACCCAGACGTGGCTGATGTTGAACACACTATATTGTTGATTCATGCTGTGCAATGTCTCACATTTTCTGAGAATTTCCTGAGATATTGTAGCCTTTAACTTTCATCTCAAAGAAAACTGCAAAACATGCTCTCTGTTCAGGTCAATATGTTGAGACTATTTCACTGAATATGCTGGAGGGGAAATGGAGAAAAGGACACTCTTTAGTAACATGTTTTTATTGGTTAAATTTATAAAAAAAAACTGTCGACCCTTTTGAGTGGGTTATTAATGGCAATTGCAGGACTGCATGGGATACTTGACATAAGTTAAACTTTCATGGACTTCTTATGATCTCCAGCACCACTGTATCCTCCATGAGGCTTACTCATGTTTGGGAGAGA
>NW_008650978.1:33697-36776 GCF_000695815.1 Acanthisitta chloris | reverse complement strand
CAGCCTCACCACCTCAGTCTGCTTCTTTGAAATCTCCAGGAGTGCTTAGGAGAGAAGCATGTGGCTCCTGTCACTCCCAAGGGGTCATTTCCATCTTCAGCTTTTTTTCCATTTTGAAAAATTCCTCCTATTCATTTTATGCCTAAAACAAGCTTGTAATTTGCAAATCTCACTGCTTTGTTGTGAGCTGTGACTGACACATTGAGATAAATCAATGCCTCTGACAGCCAGACAAGAAGGACTTGCTAGCTGTACGAGCAACCCATCTGACCAGGTGCTGCATTTCTACAACAAAGAGCGTGTAAAAGGAAGTCAGCACCAGAAATAGAAAAATTTTCCTATGTCATCCTTTTGTTTTCATTGGGAACACTTTTTGGGTTTTATGTAAGAAAGATAATCCAGTTATATATATATATATATATATATATATATAGTCCCAAAATTTCTCATCCTCCCACAAAAGTCTCTTTAAATCATTCTCGATACCATCCAAAATATTGTCCTATGGGAGGAGGGAGGTTTCTGCAGTTCTGAATGAACATTGTTTTAATGCTCAGGAAGGAGGCAGTAGCTTCATTGCAATGTGTCTTTCAATGGTTCACGGCATAGGGGCTGAGATGCATTTCTCTGAACAGGTCAAGGTGTTTCATAGAGTGGTTAGGGAGAGTACAAGGCAAGGCCACCAGTACTGCTCCTCTCAGACACAATATATGTGCAAACATGATGACTGCACTATGTCCCCAGTAGTCTGACCACAACCCATTGATTCCCCAGTGCTCCACTTAGATGGTAGTACATTAATCAACTTACCTGCCAATTGGACAGAAACATTTTGCACTGTCTTTCAGCACAAACACCAAAATTTAATATTATATGCAGCTGCCTAAACAATCCATGGCAATATAGCATTTTTTAAAGTTTTGTCACTAACTTTCATGCAGGTAAATGAGGATATGAGGGTGCACAGGCGCAGAGGGCTGTCAGCTACCACATGACTTCTTGGCAATAAAGCAATTTAGAAATACAGCTTCATGCAGGTAGTGGTTGTTTTGAAAGAAAAAGAAAAAACCCTCTTTTACATCATGGCATCTCCTTCACAGGTGTGTTGAAGCAGGAGACATAATTGCTTTTCTGACTCTATGCAAACAGACAGATAAAATGTAAAATTTGACGCCCTAACAAGGGGATCAAGAGGTAATTGGAGAAGATAAAGAAATTGGGGCACTGTTATTACAAGGAAATCAGTTCAAATCTTTGGGAAAACCTGCTGGATAACTGGCCTTTAAATCACTGTAGCTGGTAGCTACACTGCAATCTTTACCAAAAAAAATGTTGGTTTTTTTACCAGATGTTCAATTAATAGGATTTAATATAATAGGGTTCACCACCTACTCCATCTACAATTGTATTAATTACAAAGTGTACTGAGGTGCTGTGACCTCCATCTGCAGCAGCCCAGCAAAGAACTTAGCAGTTCTCTGCTGCTTGTCAATACTTTCTTTCTGTGGAGATATGCACAGGTGAAAAATATCTGTAGGAACTGATAAAAGCAGTTCACCAAGATAAAGTGTTCTTACATTTCTGACATGTCAAAAACATCTGCTTCCTTCTTAAATAAAACCGTTGAATGAATATTCTCATACAGCATTACTGAAGCATGCAATATTGCTTTGCTGAGAGCCTCCACTGCCCTCCAGATACACTTAAGAAAATAACTCTAAATGGAAGGATGATACACACAATAGCTAAAGGGAATGCAATCACATTCAGAGAAGATAAAGAAATCATAAGCAGCCACCTGCATTTCTGGAAAGTCCTTGGGCTCTTGCTATTGGCAATTCTAGCAAAACAGTTCACAGCATAGACCTATGTCTGTTTCCAGAGCTTTCAGGTTGAACTACAGGCTCTGGCTTGCATAGCTATTGTGAGAATAATGTACCTCTATGCAGAGCAGTTACTTAGGAATAGGAAAAATTCTATTAGAAATAAGTGGTGGCCAGGCAATTCTTCCCCAAGAACTGATGGGAAACTTTTAAGCATTAAAAAAAGTAAGCAGGAGACCTAAGGGGTGGATCCTCAAGACTGTTTTTTGTGCATGTCAGAGTCCTGCATAAGGCCTGCAGGGGAACTCAAGTTCAGCTATTGCTTGTGCATGGAACAGAGGGAAAATTTCTGTCATGAGACCACCATGTCAGAAATAAGATTGGGAAGAGCTGGTCATGACTAAGGTTGTTTGACTGTCTTTCAGAAGGAAATATAAAGTGCTTTGGCAGTCAGAAGCAAGAGAACATGATTAGCCCCCTACCGAGTCATCAGTGGTAATACCTATGGGAATACGTAGTGACTTTGATCTAATTCAGCTCTGGTTCTGCAACTCCTTGATTTCAGATTTCCTTCCTTCTCCACAGTTTAAATAAAATTCATTTACCTGCTTTCTTGTATTCCAGTGGTGTTAGTTTCCACCTTTGAGATAAACTCTTAAACATTATGCTTTTGTCTTTACTTTTCACCAATTCCCACACTGGGCAAGTGGACTGTCCCCTAACTTGGCAGCAGCTGAGTACTGTCAGTATCCCAGGGAACTCTGTCCTAATCCTCCCAGCTGAAGTGCTGCTGAGCACAACTCTACCAACCGTTTTTGCTCTGTTAACATCTTGACTATTTGACCCTTGAGCTTCACAACAAAGCCTGAACTGAAACATCAAACAGCATATTCTTAAAACACCAACATGTCAAATTCTTCATAAAGGACATGTAGGTCAGCGGTAAATTTTTTAAAACCTTTTCCTTCTTCTGTGAATAAGACTTAGATTTTTCAAGTGTGTAAAAGGCTGGAGTAAAGGCTCTTCCTAGGGTCTTTGTCTTCTCTAGAGTTACTACCTCCTCAATAAGAAAAAAGGTCCTCTTGTTTAAGGCTATGGGGAGCATACTGAGCTTCCCATCCCCTCTCTTAAATGTTCTGCCTTTTTTTCCCTGAAATATCCTGTTGAAAGGAGTATATTTCTTAGAGCGAAATTCAGAGAGAAGGACTAGAATAGCTTCCTGCAGGCAGTTGCCAGGTTGATATATCAAAGCGATA
>NW_008650978.1:17228-33678 GCF_000695815.1 Acanthisitta chloris | reverse complement strand
GGAACTGTCAGTCTGGGGATATAATAACTGTGGTGCCAGTCGTCAGGAATCTAAATGAAAGCTTCAGCTGTACTTGTATATTTAAAGTGGCTGTTGGCTCACGGAGGGGAATAGGAAGGGGGAAGAGCTTTGCAGACAGTGTCAAGGAAAGGATGGCATCCGAAGAAAAATTTGGTGAAGCACAGAACACCTGGATTTTCCTCTGGGACCAGTGTGAGAGTCAGACAACTGAAGTCATGGCATGGATTTCCTATCTGCACTCTCCTTAATTCCAAGCCCCATTAACTATCTTTCTGAAGAGAAGGTGAAGATTTGTATAAGCCTGTCACATTTGTCATGCTGACATCCTACCAAACTGCCTCTCTGGACTCCAGTCCAAATATAGATCCCTGAAAACTCTGCTCAGCTGCTGTCTGTCAATGTCTGAAATATGTAGACACTTGTTTTTTTAATGAATAAATTTCCTCAATTCTTACCAAAATGGTGACACAAAATCCCCCAGAGCTGGCAGAGCCTGTGCCCTTCTCTTCATCCTGCCCAGGCATAGCTCTGAGTGCATGGGGAAGTCAGCAGCACAGTGCCAGTGGAGGTGGGGAGGGCACAGAAGTGGATCCAGGCACAACACTCATCCATTGACCATGGCGGCAAGGGAGACGTTTTCCACTTTCCCAGGAAACTCCTCTGGTGCCTAGACTGTCACTGTAGGCACAGCTGTTTTGTCCCTCCTGTTGAAGCTGTTTCCTTCACGTTACTAAGGTGTGGCTAAGTGTAATGATCAGTACTTTCAGGTGACATCAGAGAGGGAGAATCAGGCTCTTTTCTGCTTCCAAAGCTCTGTCAGAATGCTATCATATTAAGACTGCTCAACACAAAGAGATACTCAGGAGTGCCTAGAGCACCACAAGGTGTGTGTTGGAAAGCCTGACGTACTGCCACTCACGGTGCTATGATTGGCATTGCAGGCCTTTTGCAGATCTAGGACTGAACAAAATCAGCTGCATTAGCCTTCTGTGAGGGAACCACAGGTCTTGGGATCAGTGCTATTTTAATCAAATATTGTTATGTGAATCACATTGTAATTGGATTTTGTTTTGGTTCTAATATTCTGCGCTGTAAACATGAGATAAAACATTATATCCATGCAGTACATTTAACTAGTGAGTAAGGTCACAGTATTGATTTGGTTTTCTCCATACAAAACTATGAGTCACAGACAGGAAAACTCTCTGACCATAGCGGTACAGGTATTAAAAATAGGCAAACACTGTCTTTTCTGGACCACACAAGTGAGTCTTTATTCCCAAAAACCTCAGCCTGATCTATTGAGAGGGGTGTAGATCCTCAGCTTGAGGTACTCCCAAATTCAGATCTGTGACTCCCACCTAACTTGCATAATTGTCTGGAAAGCCATTCTCCTGCTGCATCAAGCAAAAATCTCACCATCTACTGAAAAGGTTATAGTGGCATTGACTGTGACTTCACCATTCCTTATATGGAGTTTCTAGAAAAGTAAGAAACAACAACCCCCAGAAAGAAACTAAACATAGAGACCAGAGGTGCCTAGCCAAAAGGATTAACTTCCTTAAGCTTCATGAGCTGGAAGCATCTGTCATTCATCCAGCCATTGCACTTATACAATTAAATATTCTGCTTTTAACAATATTTGGGGTTTACCCTCTTGAATTATGCAAAATTGAAACTACAGTCTCTAATGAAGAAAACACCTTTAAAAATAAATTTACTTTAGAATAATTTTTAAATATGTATTCTAAAAGTTCCTCTCTCACATTTACTTCTTCCAGTAATGAAAACAATAAATCATTATGTCTGTGGAGTGGGATTAAATGGACATTTCAAGCAGTTTCTTTGCCTGGAAAGAATCAGCTAAAGGTAGTATAGGTCTGATTACTCAGTTTACCAGGGCATGGTCTCTAAAAGATGATAAACACTGAAAAGGTGATAACCAGTTTAAAAGGATATGTAATATTGATCTTATAAATGGATTCAGGTTAACCAGCTATGACCGCAGAATTTCCTACCATCTGTCCCTTTGGGGAATGTTCTGCAGTAGTACTGGAGATTCATGGCAGATCTCATGCTCAGGCTCTTCAGGATGTTTTGTCCTCCTGAATGTTGTCAATTGCATTTGCATTTCTTTTGATTCTCAGATTTTGCACTATGGTATCCACTAAGAAACAGATTCTTGTGTACACACCCTGTGGCAGTGCTACAGGCAGATAATTGCTATCCCAGTGCATCACTGGCTGTCCTAGAATCCCGGATTTCTTCATTGCAGGATTTTGCCTAAAGTCTGCTGCGCCAGCAGTAGAATGATCTTTTGTATTATTCAACTTTAGAACAGCTGTCAGAATAAGAAAGAATTATAGAGGGAATCCAAAATTGTTTTTTATTAAATAATCAAAAGCAAATTCACTTCCTCAAAATGTTTGTGTAATATTTAATCTGGAAAAAAGAAAGACAGAGCCAATACCAAGTGGCTGGAAATTTAAACTAAAAATATTCAAAATGGAAGTAATGTGCCAGCATTTAATAGTGGCAGCAATTAACTGCTGGGAGACCTAATTATGGGGAGAGCATAATAACTGTTAATCTCTAAATCAAACTCATATCTCTTAGTATCATAGAAGCATAGAATCATAGAAGCATAGAACATCGGAGCATAGAATCAATCGCATTAGAAAATATCTCAAAGATCATCAAGTCCAACCCTACTGACAACTCAGCTTCAAAATACCTCCTTCAAAGGGACTAGTGGTTCAGATTATCTGATTTGCACCATGTAAGAAGTCAGAACATATCATAAGGTATATTTCTAGCCTTTTTTTCACCCCAGTTTTATTTGGAAGTTATTTTCTTTGGCTTTATGAATGGAATGAACCAGAAGGAGCTAAGTATAGTTAAAATATTCAGTGAAAATCCAAAGCAACTTGTTACAGCCAATAAATGGAAAAGTTAAGTTCGTGATTCTTGTTTAATGTATCATATTTGAATTCTCATTTGTTATCATTAAATCTGAAAGTTTATCAGGATATTAAGAAGGATAAGTAGTTACAGAAGGAGAACATCTACAAATCATCTAATACCTGTGAGGAGATTTGGGGGAAAAAGATCCCTGATGATGACTCTGCAGTTGTCGATTACAGTGATTTGAACACATTCCTCTGCAGAATCATGCCTGGATATGGCACTAGATGGATCATTGTCTTGACACTCCAAAACTGTTATATTTTTATGTGGCTTTGCACTTTGAAATTTTTGAAGCTTTTTTAATAGTGCAAGAATTGATTTAAATGTCTCAAAATCACAACAGTTATTAGATTATAAAATGTTGCACCCAACCAGTTAATTTTCTTTATATATGTGCTGAACATTTGGCAGTGTCTTAGCTGCCTTTGATAATTCCATTTGCCAGTTTGATTTGCCATTTTATTGATTTGAAATCAAGAACAAACCAAAACAAAATATCCATACACAAATCCTATATCACTGCAGTATTTGTTAATGAGAAACAGAACAGCCCTCTTGCAGTGTGAATGCTTTGAATATTAGATATTTCATGAGATCATCATATAAATACACTGGGTTTTATTTACACAGGTGCCAGTAGGCAGTGGGCTCCTCGAATTTTGATACATCTGTTTGTTAACAGCCTTAATTTTATTAGCTGTGTTGGCAGAGGTTTGTGAATTGCTTGGTGACAACAAAAGTACTTTTCAGGAGCTTGTCCCTCATCTCTATCTTTACCAGATAACTAGCTTTGATAAGCTGCACGTCAGACATACTGATAAACAGAAGGATGTGTGTAATTTAATCAACTCTTTGGTAGATTAACACACTTTTTAGCGAATAATTTCATTGTTCGAGAACAGGTAGCAAGGTGCCAGACATCAGCTGTCTTCTGGTCTCTGTTGACTGCTACAGACACCACCATCATTGACTGAGTAGTGATACTGAGTTAAACTCATCTGCTGCTTTGCATTGCTCATGTAAGGAGACAGAACTGAGGTGGAAAGACCTGGCAAGAAACCAGGCTCTGAGTGTCAGAGCCCTGCTGTGGGGTAGTGCTTGGTAAGGAAGCAGAGACACAGAGTCCATTGGGGACTGCAGGTTTGGGCACTGAGCACCCCTATTGAAACGCCTGTGGGAAGAATCCAAGGCTTTAGGTATGTGATGAGGAGCCCAGTGTTTGAAGGGAGTAAAGGCACAGAAAGAGACAGATTAAATAAAACTTTTGACTTGATAGAAACATTCATTAGATTTTATTTTAAGAGGAATATATATTGACAAAATCTAAAGAAAGTCTCTGCTTTGAGGTTAAAAGTTGCTAGGAGAAATGTAACCCTGCAACCAGTTAAAGCCATAACAGTTAGTTTCCCATCTCCTCGTCTGGTGAAGGTCTGATGTGACAGCTGCCATGAGGCATCTACAGTTATCCTAAGAAAATACCAAGAGGATGTAGGAAGTTGTAGGAGTATGAGTGAGTGACAATAACTGTTCACTAGTTTTCCTCCTGATCATGTCAAGGCTTATATGCTGAACACCTGATGCCACCTGCTTGCCTTCAGGTGTTCCCAACAAGGAGACTTTTTTGTTCGAAAAGACCTCAAAGATCATTGAGTCCAACCCTACTGTGGTTACTAGACCATGGCTCTCCACGCCCCATCCAGTCTCATCTTGAAAACCTCCAGGGATGGTGAATCCACCCCCTCCCTGGGCAGCCCATTCCAATACCTGACTACTATCTGTCACTCTCTCCATAAAAATCTTCCTAATATGCAACTTAAACCTCCCCTGGCAGAACTTCAGTCTATGCCCTCTTGTCCTACTGCTAGTTGCCTGGGAGAAGAGACCGACCCCCACCTGACTACAACCTCCTTTCAGGGAGTTGTAGAGGTCCCCCCTGAGCCTCCTCTTCTCCAGGCTAAACAACCCCAACTCCTTCAGCCTCTCCTCATAGCACTTGTGCTCGAGTCCCTTCACCAGACTCGTTGCTCTTCTCTGGATCTACTCCAGCACTTCAATTTTTCAGCTCTAGAGGCTAGTTGTCCTGAGGACAACCTGTCCTATGATTAAAAACTGAGGCAAAGAAGGTGTTGAGTACCTCAGCCTTTTCCTCATCTTTAGTGACTCTGTTCCCTCCCAAGTCCAACATGGAATGAAGGTTTTCCTTACCATTCCTTTTGTTATTGATGTATTTATAGAAACACTTTTTGTTATCCCCAACAGAAGTGGCCAAAATCTCCTCTGAGTCTTCTCTTCTCCAGGATAAACAACTCCTGCTCCCTCTGTCATTTGCCCTTTTTTCCAGAGCTGGTAAACTCTCTTTTTTTTTTTCATAATTTCCTGCAAAGTTTCCCTGTTCAGCCAGGCCGGCCGCCTTACGGCACACTGGGACAGCTGCTCCTGCGCCTTCAATGCATCCTTCTTGAGGTATGTCCACCCCTCCTGGACCCCTTTGTTTCCAAGGGCTGTTTCCCAAGGTACACTTTGAACCAAACTTTTGAACAGGCTGAAGTCTGCTCTTCGGAAGTCCAGGGTAGAAGTTTCATTGATGTCCCTTCTTGCATCCCTGAGTATCGAAAACTCTATAATTTCATGGTCACTGTGCCCCAAACGACTTCCAACCACCACTTCACCCATGTTGCAGATCCCACTGCTCTGCCTTCAGAGAACAATACTGCAAATTAGTTAGATTTAAGATCAACTTCCAAAACTGTCCAAAGGTTGGACTTACTGTTGAGTTTTGTGTAATGTTCGTATTTTACTTCTAGTAGTGTCTGGACCACATGAAAAATGTCAGCCTATCATCATCCCCCAGTTTCTCCATTAGCTCAAACAGTGGACTCAAACACTCAAACTTGCATGAGATGGACCATTTTCTGGGATGGCCCAAGTTTCTGATGTATCAATGTATCTGTAACAGAAACTGAAAGCCTTGTGTTGAGGGCGACAGGGTTTCTGTAAAAGAAAGAGTGGTCTTGTGATTAAGACAGTCTACTAATAATCCAATATGTATTCCTGGCAGAAAATTCCTACCTAAAGCTAGATTAGTCATTGAACTAAATACTTTTAAAAATATGTATATAAATAATACATATATATAAAATTCAGATAATGTCTTCCCTCTTGCCACAAAATACTGCAAAAATAAAATTTGCATTGAGTAACAACATAGAAAAATTTCCTGAGGACATCTGTGACTCTGTCACATGGAAAGGTTTGAGTGGCACAAAATAAATGCGTCCATAGGGCATGAACTGAAATATGAGGGTAAAACAAAAATATTGCAAAGCCACTCAATGACTGAGTGCTGTCCACCCAGGGCACTGAATGAAACAGTCTTGAAGAAAAAAGTGTGGTGTTCCTCAGTCAAACTGACAAAATTCATACACAACAAAGGGACAGCCCAGGGCTGTACAGACAGAAATGCAGATAGATACACAGAAAGCTTAAATCAGGCATTTTGTAAATTTTCAGTGCTTGCATTACAACCTTACTGTAATTTTACTGTGTGTCTTGTTTAGAACATAGGTTGACCAGAGGTGAAGGGTATCCTCATAGTTTTATTGAAGTTCTGCTGTCACCCACATATTTTTTTGCACATTTTCAGAACAAACCACATACATTTTAATGTGCTACAATTGTCCTGAGCGCTTGCTGAAATTATCTTCTGATTCAGTAGTAATACTGGATAACCATGAGAGGAAACCTTTCATAGTTTGATGTTCACCATATTATCATCATATTATATCATTATAATTTGCCCCATGCAACATATGTTCACTCACATTGGATGCCAAATGATTTTCACTATCATATGATTTTTTCTATTCTGACTGACACAGGCCACAGAAACTGTAGAGAAGGAAGTACTTTTGAGCTCATTCAGGAACATACTGCATCTGCAGTGAGGGAACTGACTGCAGGAGCCAACACCAGTGCTGGTAAGAAACACACGTCTTAGCCCTGCTACAAGTTGGCACCTGCTGCAACTTGTGCTTCACGATAGGTGCAAGGCTGGACTGTTCCCTGGTTCTGGCCCCAGGGAATTATCTTGCTGCATATATAGATGAGAGCACATGTTATGCTCATTTAAGACTGGCAGGAACTGCCACAACATCATGTACTATCATGCAGGTGAAGGGAGGGTCAGGATAAGCAGACCAGAGCTTCTCTAGGGAGTCCCATTGTTCATTGTTCCTGTGTGATCTGGAAATAAGAAAAAACCACAATCCGACCTAATATTTCTTAACACGTTCAATTTGGCCAAATATGAGCTCTTTTTTTTCCTAAATATGTTGCAGTTTCCTGTACTTCATCAGTTGAAAGAAGAAGGGAAAGTACATATCTCAGTGAGTGTTGTAAATGTGCCCTACCAGCTTGGTGGAATATTCAAAGGATGAAAACTGACAGTTCATCTTCTTTTGCTCTAATATGCTGAATCTGAATGCCCTAAAGTGAAGAAGACTGGAATTTCAAATCAAGATTCAACACCCACATCCCTAAATTCAAGAGCATTTGGGGTTATTTTTTAATGTTCATTCCTTACAGGGATAAAAACAATTTGGTCTGAAGCCAGAAAAAAATCTGGGGTCCTCTCTGCCCTTTGCTACTATTGTCTGGCAAATCAATCTCATGCCTAATTGAAGACTGCACCTGCAGAATATTAAAGGTGGGGAGTGTGCAGTGCATTTTGAGTGACACTCACCTTGCTATGATGGATGCTTTCTGACAGTACTAACACAGTGAAAGCATAACATCCCTCTTTTCCTGTCACAGGAGCCTGACAGCAGTCAGACAGTTGGCATCCTGTGTCAGCCACTGATTGTGCTGTCCAGTCTGGTCTGACTGTCTCCTTACACCCATGTGATGTAGAAGTGGGCTGCTGAGCAATCTCCTCTATAGCTGTCCCTTCCCTGCTCCGTAGTTTAACTCTCTGCTAGCATGTGAGTCAGAGCTCTCTGTCTGCTCAAGAAGCATTACATGGCATTGGGCTTCAAAGAAACATAACTAAAATACTGATTGAGCAGATGTTAATCATTGCCAGCTAGTATTTAGAGGAAGGGCTCTTAGAAAAGGAAGTATCAAATACATAGAAAAAAAATATTATAAATAACATTAAATATTGAACATTATCTGGAATGGTTTGCACAATTTAAAATAAGATGGAATTAGCTACTAGAGATGCTGCAGTTCTTCCTACACAGGCATAGCTCTTTTCTTCTCCTACCTCTATTAATAGGATTCCAGCTGCAATATCCATTTACATAGCATATATATTGCATTAACACTAAAATAATTTAGTGTCATGCAAATGAATTCCTCCAAAAGTTTCTTTAAGAGGTGGTTTCTTGGCCTCTCCAGGATATATATGTTTTTCTTGTCACATGGTCTCCAGAGCTGAGAATGAAAGGCAGCATCTCAGTCCTCTCAATGTCTTCCTGACTCATGTTATCAAACTCTCTTAATTCTCCACATTCTGACTTATAGGTTAATCGCTGATGACTCTTCAGTTAACAGCTAACACAGAAATAGGACAGTTGTAGGATTCATCAAATACAAGACCTCTTCCAATAGGGTTTCACCTGAGAAACTATTTCACTTGCCTCTGTATGGGTTTGTAGGACTACAAAATATTACCATCTTCCCATAAACCCAGGTTAAATAAAATATTAATATCCCCACAGGCTTGTCATCACCTCAGGTGCACCTGCCTGCATTCTCTTCTGAAGAGAGGCAGAACCCCAGCTTAAAAGCAGTGAGTGAATAGTGTAATGCTATCTGTAATCTATGAAGGTCACAACCAGTTCACTGTGCACCCTGTCTAGTTCATAAAACAACGCACAGTAGATCAAAACTGACTCATGGCAGAGAAATGAAGCCATTATATCTATTTAAAGTGGTGAAGGTAGGGACAGCATTTACAGCAAATTCTTTCAGGTGCTGCACTGTTCAAGTCTTTTTCTTACAATCTTTGTTCTCTGCACTCTGACTGGAAAAGGTCTTGGGGGGTGAACATGTACGGCTTGAGGGAATAATCAACCACAGCCTTCCTCAGATAGTTCCAGAAAAAGCTACTAAGCATGCCTTATGACCACTACCCTCCGCTCCTGATTTTTCTGGGTCTCATAGCTGAATGCCTCTGCCCTCTACATGTGGGTATGGATACTTCAGCTAAGATCCACCTTTCTGTTTAGAAGGCTTTCTTCTGTCCCGTGGCACAAATTCAAGTGCTTGAAGTACCAAAGCATGTAAACAACACCTTTAGACCTGTTCTCCTTTATCTACTAATCACCTCTGGTCTTACATTGAAAGAAATGCCTATTTTTGGAGCTGAGCCATCTATTTGAATCTGAGCACTTAACACAGCAATGTCATAGTCAGTAGCAGGGTCTCCCCAAGGACTCATTAGGGCTTCCAAAATTGTGTATAAACGTAGTATATTTGTATATATATGCTGCTGTCACTCAGAACTCCCAGTTTAACTGTAATGTAAGTAAGTCAAAGCCCAGACAAGAAGTGGGCATGTTTGCAATCACAACCAAAGCATTAAGATCTGTTTCTATTCATTATGACTTTTTTTTCCCTGTAGAAACAAGCTGAATCACACAATTTTGCTTTAACTACAGATCATAACAAATATTCCTCCATCCCTTGTTCATCAGGTGAATCTTCAAGATGGCTGAGTAGGACATGAACACACCTGTCTTCAAGTGAACTAGATTCACTGGTGCTGGAGTAATTAAAGGACTTCCTCTGAGCTGTTACTAAAAGCATTTGCCAGGATGACCCATGCAGGACAAGCTACAAGGTGAGCAAAAAAATAACTGAAGAGGCAGTTTATTTTAATTTTTGTTCATCCGTTTAATAAAAAGCAAAACAACCTGACCAGTGTAACTTCAGCCTACCACTAGTGCTACCACCCACGCTAATGGACTCAGCCTTGGTCAGCAATAGAGTCATAGGTCAATTCATACATGTTGTCTCTGCTGCTGCTTCCTCCTCAGGAGGAGGAGAGCTCCTCACACTCTTTGCCTGTTCCAGGATAGGGTCCCTCCCATAGCAGACAGCCCTACATTAACTTTTCCAATGTGGGTCCTTTCCACAGGCTATAGTTCTTTACAAACTGCTGCAGTGTAGGTCTTCCATAGGGTCACAAGTCCTGCCAGCAAACTGCTCCAGGCTGAGCTACTCTTTCCACAAGGCCACAGTTCCTACTAGGAGCCTTCTCCAGTGTGGACTTTCCACAGGGTCACATACTTCTTCAGGCACCCACCTGCTCCAGCATGTAGTCCTCTGTGGTCTGCAGGTGGATGTCTGCTCCAGCATGGACCTCCGCGTGCTGCAGGGGGACAGCCTGCCTCACCAGGGGCTTCACCAGGGGCTTCAGGGCAATCCCTGCTCTGGTGCCTGGAGGACCTCCTCCCCCTCCTTCTTCACTGACTTGGGTGTCTGCACACTTGTTCCTCTCATACATTCTCACTCCTCTCTCCAGCTGCCACTGCTGTTGTGAAGCAATGTTTTCACCTTCTTAACTGTATTATCTCAGAGGCACTACCACTGCTATTGATGGGGTCAGCCTTGACCAGCGAGGGGTCTGTCTGGAAGCTGCCTGCCTTTGGCTCTGTCAGACACAGAGGAAGCTTCTGGCAGATTCTCACAGAGCCACCCCTGGAGCCCCTATCCCTGCTACCCAAACCTAGCCATGCAAACCCCCAGCACAGACCTTCTGTTGGCTCATACAGATGCCTCAGATACCTAAATATCACAGATTACACTTAGACCTTCATTGGCTTAAACTGGAGTCTAAAAAACTAGTTCACATGGAGAAAACAAAATTTTTTGAGAAAGGATGCCTATGAACTGTTTTTCATTTATACTGAACTAAAACCAGGGTCATATATTTTTTTCTTGGAAAGAAAGTGAACAGTTGCAAAAAGCCTTGAGGAGAAAAAAAATACAATGAAATATAAAAAGTTGAGTTTTGGTCACTATGAAGATCTTTATTGCTCAGAAGCATTAAAGGGTTTGCATGCTGGTTCTGTGGAAATCTAGAATTAATGGAATGCTGTTTAACATCACATTTGTTTATCTGAATATTTTCACTCAGGACTGCCTCATGATGTCTTATTAGTTTCATGTTTCAGCCCTAAATTATCAGCATATGGATCAATTATAACACTACATCTTCCTGTTAAAAAAGAAGTTCATGAATCAATGACAGAATGCTGAAACAGCAAAAGTTTTTTTCCAGAAAAATAACCTTTTCTACAGCAATCTCACTGATAACTTTGTTAAATTATGGAAGATCTCACGATCCCCATAAATGTGCATATAGGTCCCTTGTGCCTGTGCTGCCCTGGAATATTTGCACTTACCAGAACCAAGCTATGAAAAAAACACTTTTTCTCCCTCATTAATCTAGACTTATATTCAGAAAAAGACAAGTGTACTCAGGTGGTTTAATTTTTAAGTGACAACCTTGAAATACTGAAATCTGCTCAGAAGTGCCAACCAGCTCTCTGAGAGTTGGGCCCTATTAAATCTTCCATTTTGGGCAGCCCAAACTGACTAAATTTAATCTCACGGTAAATGTGGGTGTATGTTGATGACATTTGTTGCAACTGGAGGTAGAAAATGTCTGCTCTAGACAACAAGCAATGCAGATATGTTTCCTTTTGTTTCCATAAGTCTGGTGCCCATGCAGTGTTTTCCTCCCAAGTATGGAGTCTACCAAGTTCACATCAAACCTCAGAATCAGGCACCTGATTCCATGCTTCTCCCTCAGGGAGAAAGATATCTTTGGATGCTTGTGGGGTATAGCCAGGCACATTGCTTCTGTTTTTTCACTCTTCACATACAGCTGTTCAGTGGGTTGCAGTGACCACACCACTGCTGTCACCAAGCAGGAGTAGAAATGGGGTATGACCATGCAGCCTGATGGGGTCCTCAGAGGAGCTCCACAGCCTGGGACACTGCCCACCTGCAGGGCACGGATGCCCCAGAGGCTGATCTACATGAAAGAAGACAAGCCACACTGCTGGCCTATGGAAAAGGGTAGGAAAAGAAGATGTTGAGTTCTGTGAACAGCAGGGCTAAAAAGTGCCCTTTCTCCACAGAATATAAGCTTGAATAGATGAGTCTATCAGTAGGATTTAAAAATCAGCTCTAACAAGAGATGGCAATACAACATTTGTTTCTTCTGGTAGATTTTGCAATTCAGATTTAAGCTTGTGACACTCTAGTGTATGAGAAAGCTGTCAGAAGCATTTTAAGCATAGTTATTTTTCTCTTTCCCAGGCTGTGTTAAGGTAACCTGGATTTGTAACTGAAGAATTAAAGTAGAACATTTTGTATAATTCTGAAGTATTTCTTAAATACTGTCTGTAAGACACAGCTTATGCTGCATACATGATGGTGAGGTAATGTTTATTAGTATTCATTTGATATAACCTAATTTATTCATTGCTTCATCAGCCCTGAGAAATATGCACCCCCCCAAGTGAGATGACTAAACGGTATACCTTGCCATCATGCATTCTCTCTCTGTAAGATTCCACAAACAGTAAATGTATGGGAAATATGTTTCTCCCTCCAAGATTAATCTGTGCAGTCAAGGAGACTAGGAGATATGACAAGGCTGATGTATTATATGGCAATTCATTTCAGTGAAATATTTCTACGTAACTGTTGATAGAGAACAAAGCTGGTATTTGCTGAAACGATTATATATGGTATGCACTAGCCTCTCAACAGCAGGAACCTTTTAGCAGTACAGAAGCTCATTCCTAAAGGGTTCTTTTCTTAAGCCAAGATGCAGGAAAGTTGGCAGCTTGGCCCCATCCAAAGTGGTGCTAGACAAGATGCAGAACCACAGGGTTTGGACAGATGTACCACTGACAGATGGTGCTGAGATTAGTCATTATCAATCAGCTTCAACTTGCATTTATTTCTCTGGTTCAATGCCAGTCAGTGATGAACCCTGACTGATAATGCCTTATTACTGGCTAATATTTATTAAGAGTTGCTGACTCCCTAGAGGACAAAGTGCAGGCACAGACCCCATTCACAGGAAAAGACAGACATTACAGACTGAGTTTGCTCATTATCACTAAGACTGATGCTTACAACTCTAGCATCAGCTCTGCTGGTGCCACTCTCTGCAGAGGGATTAAGAGTTGAATACAAGTGGAAAGACCAGCTGCCACCTCTCTCATAGATATTTCCACCCAGTTAAGGCTGAAGTGTGCCTTTTCAGATACCATAAGAGGAGCATAAGTAGGCACTGATATGTAGAAATCTGGGAACTATAGGAGTACTTTGTCCACTTTAAAAATATTAAAGAAATGGCATTTTATTATAAATCTGTATTAAGTGACAAGGTTACCCTGCCAAGGTCAACCCACCAAAAAATTCTGAAAAAATATGATTTAAAAAGTACCTCTATTTTCTTGTCTCAGGAGTAAAAAAGAGTACACATATAAGTACACATATGTGTGCAATTATATTGTATAGATACATACATGCATTAAAAGGTAGATGCATCTGTACACCTACCCCTGCCTTTTCCTCCACTATACAATCTTATGTGGCAGTGACAAAGAAGGGCTGGATGCACTGCATCACCTATGAGCACCCATAGAATTGTAATATAATATTAAAATCATCCTCCACCCCAAAACTACAAGACTGTAATATAATACTAAACATTAATACACTAGATTCAGCCTTGATTCACTCAACCAACTTGATTCACCAAGAGAAGTCCCTCCCTTGACATTATGGAGATTGAAAAATTGATGCTAAAAATAAAGAGAGTTGTCCTCACAGTCTGACTAGTATCTACAAATTAAATTAAATTCCTCTAGAGGAAAAAAAATTAAATTATTCTACAAGCAGTAGACAACATATTGCATGTTCATTGTTGAGGTGTCATAGAAAAGTTTTCTAAAATCATCATTGCTGATACTGACTGGAAGAAAAAATAAAGCTATAATAGATAGCTGGTTTAACAAAACAGTCCTAGCATGTCTTTTATTTGATAAGGATTAAAAGAAAATTACTGCATAATGCAATACACCCAAGTCAGCACTGCAGTAAGAGGAGTCATTTTATCAACAGGATTAAGTCTCACAATAGAATAATCCATAATGGAAGTTACAGGAATGGAGCAAAAGAGAGAGCTAAAAAGATTGTTCTTTACAATTTTTTTCCCAAGAGTTATAAGGAGATGATCTAATACTATGTTTCCATAAGCAGAGTTCTTTCCCAAAGCATTTCCCAGGATCATTTCTTTTATATTTAATGAATTTCAGGAAGTGAGGAAGGCTGATGTTTCATGCTTAATGTGGTCCCTGAAGAGCAGAATACAGCCATGAAGATATTCTATGTATCTTATTTTATAGCTGCTAGATATGTTGTGGGGGTTTTTTGGTGAACAAAGGCTCTTCAGAAATTTATGAATGCAGTTAAATGTTCAGACATTTCAGTGCAGCAGAGGTTTTACCCATGCAACTGAGGCTACAGGGAATTTATAAACCTTGGGTTTTCAGCAAAAACAGTGTTTGTGAACTGATTTCTCCCCTGCTGATAGCTAGAGTTGCATCACAAACATCCCCCAAACTGGTTTAATAACAGTATTCTCTGGTGTCCCACTGCCTATCCCAGGATGGAAGAGCCTCTCAGTGAGGGAGGCAGAATGGGATGCTGTAGTCTGTGCTGGGAGGTGAAGTTCAGCAAGAAAATTCAGTTCACAGTAGAAACCACCTCTCAGCTGCTGCTCCTGTGAGGCAGCACCCAAGAACCAAGCAGTTTCTGACTCAGGACATTTCTCTGCAAGGCGGGAAGCACAGGAAGATTCAGAATCACCATAGATGCTCAGGACGCTTCCATAGGTACTTTTCAGAGTTAGTGGAATCTAAATTAAAAAGAAAAAAATTAAAATAATGACCTAATCAGAATTGATTCTTCAATGGAGTATAGCAAATTTGAGCAATGAGTTGGTCAGAAAACCACATCTAATTTCCCAGTGGGAAATGCAGAGAAGGAAGGTAACATCCTTTAAAATTTTTTTAAAGGTCATAGACAGAATTCCAGGTAAATAATCAGCTAGTAGAAAATAAAAATATTGGAAACATTTTAATTCACAGAGTATCATGAGAAAATAATCCGAAGCACCTTACGTGTTATCAACTATTTTATGTATAAAATATTAGATTAGGTAATGTTGTACTTAATAGCTGAAACACAAGCTCAATTGGCAACTGACACTTATTTTGGGAAAATTACTTCTTTACCAGAACAATGTTCCTGGTATTTTCTAAAATCCCAAACAAGATAATGAAATTGGATGGGGGGAAAAAAAGAGTAAATTGCATTGATTCCAGAGAAACATACCTGAAAAAAGATTCATACCTTAAATAATAGAGGTCTGAACTTGCAGCACTGACACAGATAAATAGGTTGCCTAGTAGGTTGTTTACTGTGCTATTGGACCTGGAGCATGATAAAGTAAGCAGAAAAGGGACTGCATAAGCTTTATCTCCATAACAACCAAGAAAAGAACGATTACAAAAGAGCATGGAAAAGCCACCTTCACAAAACAGGCTTTAACCTTAGAGCAATGGGAGCAGCACAGCGCAGTACTGCTGATGTCTAAATAAGCAAAGACACAGTCTTGGCTCAAAACTATTGCATCTTGCACCAAGTTGGATGCTCCAGATGTAATAATACAAGTGCAAAGCTATCTAATTCAGCAGCTATATGGGACAGTAAAGTATTTTAAAGGAATTGAATTATAATTGGTATGTTACAGAGGAAGAAAAAATAGCACTGCTTTAAAGTGACTTTCAGAATATACCCTTAAATCAAGAAATCATTCACATACCACTTTCTTTTAGCATGTTTCAGGGTATTAAGCCCTTTTAAAATTAGCCAGTTTTACTTTGTTTCCACTAGTTTGATAATTTTAAAAGCCCTTTGCTGTAGTTTGACCTAGCTGGGTGAGTTCTTTAAGGCCTTTTAAGAAAGACAGCATTCAAAAGCAGTTTTCACAGAAACCTCCTGGCTGAATAAAAAAGAGGACAGACTTTTGAAATTAAGGAGCCATTGGGAAGGTAGACTCACTTGCAACCTGAACCTGTTCATACTCAAAACGTTGGAGAAACTCCTGCTGGCTTTAATGAGTATGGGATCAAAACCTTGGGTTTTCTCTTTGACTACGAATTAAGCCCTTTGATGTTAAAACACTTTCAGGGGGAAACTGCAGCTTTAATGTACAAGCCTTCAGTAATGCAATGTCTAGAAGAGCCTTACTTTGACAAATACCTAAGGGCATTTTTCTTTCCCCCAGGCACAATAAGTTGTCAATGAAAATAGTGTAGACATGCTACTAGTATACATAGCCATGCAGAATGGACAGAGCTACCCT
>NW_008650978.1:5505-17203 GCF_000695815.1 Acanthisitta chloris | reverse complement strand
TTCTCTCACAGCCCACAAACTCTTTGTATGACATCTCTCACACAGTGTCATTCTAGTGTGTTAAAGGCATAATGACAATTACATTCCCTAGAAGAATTTAAAAACTCTATTATCTGGGACTACTTTTTCATTGGACAATAAAAACCAACAACCCAACCTGAAAATGGCTATTTGGTTTGCATATTTTTCCTAGTCTGTTTAATGTTTGTGAAGAGGAGAAAGGCAAAGAGATATTTTTTTTTATCGTCAAATAAGAGTTTTAGTAAACAAGAAGGCATGGCACAGTTTTTCACACAAACATAAATCAGTTTGGAGAAAAAAAATGCCATTTGAAATAGTAAAGCACTTCATTAAAAATAATTTCAGTGCCTCTGGAAAGCAACCCTGACCCATGCAGCCGATCCCCTGTCCCTGTCCTTCCCACCTTGGATCCAGCCTGCAATAGGAAGCAGTCCTTGTGCCTATGGCAGCCACAGCACAGCATAGAAACACAGTATGCTTGCCTCAGTTACGTTACTTGTGTGCTGTGCCCTGCCAAAAAACAAAAAAATATTGCCTGAACTGAGCACATTTTTCCCAATATTAACTTACCTACACCAAGAACTTTCACAGATTTTCAATCCAAATATCAATTAAAGCTTTTCTAGGCAGACATGTTACAAGTTTGTGTACAAAGCAAATAAACTGAGTGGATAAAGCTACAACTGCTGTAATTAGCAAATATATATGTAAGATTTATTCAAGCACTAGTCATTCAAGACATTATTATTCTTTTCCTTGCTGCCATATGTCTCAATCGAGACATAGTTTCATTATTACCTGTGCCAAAATACTGGAATTGCAAAAATCTTTCTCCAAAACTATGTACAAGAAATGCAGTTGTAAAAGACCTGTCAAGGCTGATGTGTCATGTTTATTGTTTCAGTATTAATTTTACACTGGAACAAGTAGCTTCAAATGTATTTTTAGAAATTCTGCCTTTTCTTTCTTAATTTTAATGCTGTGCTCACTGAGTATACGACACTAATCAGAGGAAAATGAGAACCTAATGTTTAGCAGATGCAGGTGTGAAGCTGCTAAGGTATGGCTCTGCAGCAAGACCAGCTTATTCAAGTATTAACACTGAAATACAGCATACCAAATTAACTTTGCATCCTGAATGCTGGAAGTGGCTGGTTTAGCTTCAGTAAAAGACCACAGTAAGCAGTAGATGAAATCTGTTGAAAAGAGTCTCTTTTAAATCTCACATGACTACATGTCTTACTACTTAATCTGAGAACAAGTGGATTCAAACATATTGCTGTCATGACCAAAATATGGAAGAAGGGCATTCTATGATTCTATGATTGTTAGCACTGCACCCAGAGTTAGAGAACCAAATCTAAAGGTAAATTTATAGTAATGGAAAAGATGTAGTGCTGCTACCCCTTCTCTTGGGTAAGATTTGAGTGTGTGCAAACCAAGATGCCAGGTTCCTTTCATATCCATTCAGCTCCCTGTGTACTCTCAGAGCACTTCAGTATATTAAAAAAGAGAAAAGCTTAAGAGATCCATATCTGAATGATTTATTTGAGTTGTGTCTTCATACAGAGTGCAGAAATATTGGGGGGAAAATGTTTTAATCACCTGTAATTTAATTTACCATAATTTTACTGGTAAAATTATCCTAAATTCATGTTGTATATGTTGCACTGTTGACTGTACTCCTCCATGACTGAATAATATCCTGCTATGCTTAGAATAATATCCTGCCCAAATTCATAAGAAAACCTGCTTCCTTCAATCTAAACAATACTCTGTGCACTTGACAAGGTTTTGGGGATCAGCATCAGCAGGCTAACTGCTTCAGAAGCCTTTCTGAACCTCTGTTTGAATCTGGCTCAGCTATGAACAAAATACATTTGGTCAATTAACATATATGATTAAGAACTGAGAGCAGGAAGGTTTCACAAAGCTAAAGCAGCTCAGTTCACATCTTGAAGAGCTCTGCAAAAGCAAATATCTTTCCTCGGGCAATCAGGTTTTGAACAACTTGGTGACTAGCCTTCACATGACAGGAATTCCACGTCTGCAGCTACCTCATTATGTCCTGCAAACTCATCCATATCTCTTTATCTAAAAAAGTTTAAGATCCTTTTGAAGGTAAGCAAGCACAAACAGGCTCAAAAGATTATATACCAGAGGATTTTTTTTCCAAGGCACAAAGAAAAGTTAAGTAATTATCTCTATACATGTTTGTCTTTAATGAATCTTGCCAGCAACCAGTGCAATGGCATTTACAGCAGCATAAATGTTACACTGGAATTCAAGTAACATGGTAAGGGCAGACAGATGGAGAAATGGCAGCTCCTTTCTCAGCATCTCAGCCCTGGAAAGTCATTCCTGTCTGTAGATACTGCTGGGATGGCTGCATGAAAATAACACCACTGGGATACTACTGCCATGCTGTAATCATGCCACAGTGTAATTTTGGATGCCCTAGAAATATCATAGACTGATCTTGTCTCCTGACACTCAGGGGAGTGAATTCCACAGTGTTTCTTGTGCTGAGCGACATATTCAGTCAATTTGCAGTTCAATACAAGAACAAGGCAAAGTTACACAGTGATGAGCAGCGAGAAATAACACCCTATTCCCCTTCTGTCTAGGAGTGAGGCATTTTGGTTTTCTCAGGGAGCCAACACTGCCCTCTATGCTGCTGTAGCCTAACCATTCACAGCTCCTTTTTCTTTTCTCCCTCTCTGCTAAATGAATCCTCTTAGGTTTTCCTCTCCCTCCGAGAAGACAAATATTTGTATTACTCTCTTATGCTGGGTTGCAAATCTGTATAAATACCAACAACTTGGTCCCATTCTCAGGATCTGTGCATGACTCCTATGCAGTCTGGAGACAGCTGCACTTTCAGCCTCTTAAAATACCCACATACCTCTTCAGGATTCAATCTCGCTACAATATTTATGCTGTCTGATGGTCTTCTTGTGAAGACCTTTTGTTCTGCCCTCTTCCCCAGCAGGAGCAATCATATGTGGAAGCAGAGCTGGTGCACTGTGTTCTGACATTGCACAACTGCAAGGCACAGGCTGCGCTACTTCAGCACAAACCATAAGACCAGAATTTCAGAGAAATACAAAGCCTCCAGAGGTAATTAATATATGGCTTTATGAATTAGGAGCATTTATAGGATATATATTTATATAATAGCACTATTCTGCTAGTCATGTGGCTTTGTACATTATGGTAATAGCGAGACAAGAATAGAGAAAATAGTCACCATAACATAGGATACAACTAGATGAATATATTAAATTCGAACATTGGTTCAGGTTTTGAAGATGAAGCCACTTTACCACTCAATGTTCTACACTGCAGAAGTATCACCTTTCAGCAATGTCAATGAACAGTTATCTTGCCTGCTTAGGATACCTCCAGCACACAGATACTGAAAAGCAGAAAGAAAGAAAGAAAGAAAGAAAGAAAGAAAGAAAGAAAGAAAGAAAGAAAGAAAGAAAGAAAGAAAGAAAGAAAGAAAGAAAGAAAGAAAGAAAGAAAGAAAGAAAGAAAGAAAGAAAGAAAGAAAGAAAGAAAGAAAGAAAGAAAGAAAGAAAGAAAGAAAGAAAGAAAGAAAGAAAGAAAGAAAGAAAGAAAGAAAGAAAGAAAGAAAGAAAGAAAGAAAGAAAGAAAGAAAGAAAGAAAGAAAGAAAGAAAGAAAGAAAGAAAAGAAAGAAAGAAAGAAAGAAAGTTGGCAGTGTTCATCTCTACATGGGGTTTTCATTGATATTGAAATGTTCAGCACTTTCCCAAACCTTTGGTTCCCAGAGCTATGTTATTACCTGAGAGTCTCTGGTTTCATTAGAAAAACATAAACTTTTGGTTCTCAAGAGTTCACAGAAAAGCTTAGCAATTTTAACTGTCCTAACTTTAAAACTAATCTAATTTATTGGCAATTTTTCCTTTGATTTTTAATGCTTTAAGCTAGCATCTTCTAATTATTTTCTCTAATGATGGTGACCTAGAATAATCTGTGCCAAGCTTGATTTTGAAAAAAAAAATGAACTGACACCAATGATAAGCAACTATTTATATGTCTAAGCCTAAATTTAATATGTTTTATATAGATGTGTAGTATGCAAAATGTGGCAGCATGCACAAAATAGCTTACCACTGATGAGGTAGTTATTCTAGTCTTGTTTCAACACTATTACTATTTAGTGAGAAATTAGCAAGTTAAAATGCTTTCAGAAACTATGTGTTCTAGATTCAAACTAAACATCAAAATTTACCCCCAAATGAAAGCAAACTGTACAGAACATTCTAGCAGTCTTTATATGATGTTTGTTCTCTTAAATATAACCTTTTGATGGTTCATTTATTAATAATCTTCTGCATATGATGAGAAGTCCAAAGGTTCTCAGCTTTCATCTGAAAAGCTAAAGCCATTAACACCAGAATTAATATGTGAATGAGAAAAGTTTGTGTGTTCCCTCTCTTTCTCTCTTGTACATGTATGTGTTATATGAATCCAATGCCTTGCCTATTGACCCATCCAGAAAATTCTGAATTGTGAAATGGAAATGTTTTCTAGAGACCAGGCTACCAATGTTTAGTTATACTCATTTTGATAGCTACTTTGCTTGAAAATAGAAGCAAGCTTGTATGCTTTATTTATATTATCTTTTTGACATGGACTAACTGATCTAAATTTCAGAACACTAACCTTATTATAATAAAAAACATGATATTTTAAATGAAATGGAAAACACAACCTAAGGTGGGGGAAGAGGGATGGCCTTTCTTAATTGAGTAGCTGACATAACAGACGTTGCTAATAAAATACATTTAGGAGAAACTCAGTTTAGTTTTGAATACAAAAGAGAATCAATGGTGAACACTGTCAATGAGTCATACATGTTTTTCATGCAATAAAGGGCTTGTGTAGTTTGAATGATTATGGGGTTTTTTGTGCCTGTTGATATAGAACCATATATCATACTTTCCCACAGTACAAGGTAGGCCAAACAGGAGTCACCTGAGCCTCAGGCAATGGCAAACCTCCAGGCAACTGCTGTCTTGTCTTTCCAGGAGACAAGAAATAGCTGACATGGCATTGTACAAGGATCCAGTGTATGAACAGTCCAGTACTTAGTCCTAAGCTACTCTGTGCATTTAGGGGAAAGACACAGATACATAGCACCTCCTCTGAATTAATCCAGCCAAGAGCTGTGGATGCTGAACTGATGCAGCCTACATGGGGCAGGAGATGTCCAAGCATGCAACCTGACCCTGTGGTTTCATAAAATTGGACTGAGATGACTACATAAACTCAGATTTCATCTAAGAAAGATTTTGTGTTACCTATATTGCCATCTGTGATGAAGATAGCATCAAAGGAGACCAGATCCAGTATTGACAAGTGTGACTAACCAGTGAGCACCCTGAGTCTGTGGCATCCCCTGCTCCTGCTACCACTGTTGTGCTCACTTTGCACCACAAAGAAGGAAAGAGCATAGAGAGATCTCATCTTAGCAAATGGTTCATGCTGTGTTCATTTAGTTTTTCTGGGAAAAGATGCAGTCATTTCTAATACTGAGAGCAGATGTAATATACAGCTTTACCTATGTGAAGCTTGGCAGTCTTACTGTAAGTGTCTCCTGACCTCATGCCTCCAAGGGGGCAGCTGACATCAGTCAGAAGAGTTAATTCATATCTCTGACATAAAATTTTATCAAACTTGTGAAAACTTACACAGATTCAGCCAAGTGATAAATCCCTGGCAGACTTCCAGTCCAAGGACTTTTTGCTTAATTTCCTGTCTCTGACAGTGACCAGTAGCTTCAGGAGAAGTATCAGAAAAGAGTAAGCTTGTGGTATTCCTTCTTGGCATTCATCCAAGCTTTGGCCAAGACTTTGAGGTTAGAAAGTGATCTTGACGCACTCTTGATCTCTGAAAAGCAATTGCATGTGCTTTGGTGCTCACCTAAGGTCTCACAAAGATCAATTGAACAAAAAATATGAAGAAAGGAATACTTTTGTTTTTACAAAATATTAAGGGCTTAAAGGAGCTAAAGTAGAATCCAGACATGTAAGAAAAAGAGGGGAATGGGAGAGTAGAGGAAAAAATTTAAAATATCATTTTTTCATAGCATCACTTTTTGCATGATTAGTGACCATATCATCATAAGCTTTCATGAGGAAAAAAATTAAGCTTCCACATACAAATTATTAGCAGCTGTTTCTGATTATCAGGTGCTTTTTAATGTAACCAAAATAGTGTTTCTTAATAAGTACATTTGGTTACTGACTAGAAGTTTATACAAAAAACATTGTGGCACACAGAATAAAGATCTTTACAGGTTTAAGACAATATGTTTTACCTTGGTAATTTATAATAATTGTATATTTTTTTACAAAAATTTTAGCAATTTTTAATACCAATTGAATATACAATTCTGATTCCAGTTTATTAATATACCTGCAGTTTTGAAATTTAAAAGAAATAAAATTATTTTAAATCAAATAAAGAGTGAAAAATCTGACTTTCTTTCTCTAAATCTTTGTTAAGGTCCTATCAAGATATATGAGGACATAAGACAACATCTCTGCTGTTTTTCTCCAAATGCCAGATAAGGATTTGATCCATGCTGTGTACTAGAGCATACAATGACAACTTACATATAACAGATGCACAGAACAAACAGTGATAAAAAGGTAGAGATAATTCTATAGTTCCACATTATCTTCTTTTGTGAATGTAAGGTCAATGAATGTTGTCTCTTAATGATTCAATAACACACATGGATCACCTTTTTAATACAGAGAAAAGAAATGCCTTCATGTTCAAAGGTCAGTTATGCCTTCAAGGCTTGTAGAAGTCAATGTAACAGTGATAACAAAAGGTTACATATTAGATGAGTCCTAGCTATATAATAAATTAAAAATCCAATAATGAAAACTTGAGAAGTGCTCAAGATAAACCCAACAATTATGGCCCTAACTAATAAAAAAAGGCCTTTCAAGTAGCTTATTCAACTTTAAAAAATTAATCTAAATTTTGTGTTTGAGATAAACCCTTAAGTCTGCTCAGAGAGATAACCAAATTACAAACTTACTAAAAAGCCATCTGAATCTCATACCCATGCACGACTGCATATTTTACCTGGAATTAAAAATGGTCACCTGAGCACATATTCAGTAAATAAGTTGAAAGAAATTTTCCTGGTTAAAGTGGTGCCCACTAATGTTACTACAGATAAGGGTCTGACAACATTTTCATCATGGAGTGCTATTTTTAGAGATTTAATGCAAGTTGGCTGTCAAATCCAGTTCATCGTTGAAATAAGAAATACAGTGACTCAAACCAGTGAATGTGTCTTAATACATGGAAAGAAAAGAAATCTTGCATTTAATAGTATTTAGGTTAAAACAAGAACACTAAACATTTTTAAAGGAAAGGTTAGCTTTGGAGCAAGCATTTAAGTTAGTTTACAGGACCTTGTACTGGTTGGGTCAAGTTATGCCTTAATTTAATAACAACTATATTACATAGCAGTTCTCATTTAGTAAAGATTCTAATCATAGGTAACTTAAAATGTACAAATATTCCTTGCATGCTTAAGGCAAGTCATACATACATACAATTCATCAGATCAGAGAAAAAAAACCTCAAAGGTACTTTGGAGTGCAGGTACCAAGGATGGATAAAAGATCCTCAAAGCCATAAGAATAAGGGGCTATTTATGCTTAAGAAATGAGACATTTGCCTGCAGTGTCAGACTGGCTCTATCCACATCTTTCTCCAGCTGGGATCCTGTGCAGCTGACTCTCTTCTTGCAAATACGTCCACAAGAGACAGCAAGACAGATTCCTTTGAGAGGTGAGTCAGCTTCTATCCTTCCTTGGGAGTGGGTTTCACAGTTCCTTCCTGAACCAAAGTAGAGATACAAACCCAAGTCTTTCCATTTAGTACTGCTCCACTTCATACAATGGCAATATATCACCTGCTTCTCTAGTATATTCAGGCCTTTATCTAAGAGTACTCAACTGATAAAATCAGGGCAGTGGATATAAATGAGGCCTTCATTTTCAGTATTCATGTTGCATTCTGTGGTAATGATTTAGATCCAGATTCTATTTACAACTAGGGAAAATATCTTTTACAAAGAAGTCATTGTAAATTTTGGCAATTTTTGCATCACTTATTCACAGTTCTTTCTTAAGCCAGATCTATAAATGGCTAAACAATATCATATGAATAATATCCATTGCAGATTTTCCCTTTTTTTTCTCCAATGAATAATTATCTCTCTCGACACTTTCTAGCTGTTCAAACAGCCATTATTCTCAGACATACAGATACGCCACAACTAATACTACATCTAGAATAAGCTGACAGTCCAAAGTATCCAAGATTGCATTTTCAAGCAGTACAGAGACATTACATCATGAAATGCCTAAAGTTTGATAAGAACTGAGCTTCTAAATCCACATTCCTGTATGATCTCCCAAAGCACAGAAGAGAGAGAGATCTTTTGTACTGAATGCAATATTAATCTTCATTCTCTTTTTTCATGGTGGACCATAGTAAATCTTCTCAGGTCCTAAGCACACAGACTAGCTTAAATAGCTTGTGTTTGATGTCATCACCACATAAAGTCCCCCAAAATCCTCCTACTGGACTAGATATCTATGAAATGTGCTTCAGGGTGTATTAAATTCTCTGTTTTAAAAATTTAGAGGCAAATGCTTAAAGAATGCTGTGATTAAGTTGGGTATCTTGATTACCAATAAGCTGGAGCACATGGGTGTCATGATTTATAGTACTTCAGGGAGCAGTGAGACTGAACTGGATATTGCTAAAATGAAAAGAAATATGTTGCACTATCAGCTGGTTCCTCATCTGTGAAGAGAAAAATGCAGCTCCTGGAAGCATCGTCCTTTACAGGTTTGCTGGTACTTGGCTATATAATAATTGGAATTAGCAGATATCTAAATACAGGTGTTAACACAGGGTTTTCTTAATCACAACCTTAAATAGTAAGGAGTGGTGTTACTTTTCATAAGTACTTGGGGTAACAGCTTTTGCAGAATTTCTTGTCCCTACTTTGTCTATGGAAAAGCACAGCTAAGTCCTTGGTTGCTGCTGCAGAAGTAGTGGTCATTGTGTGGGGCAGAGTGGTGATGGCCCATGATGTCCTTTCTCTAAAGGTTTCCCATGGGCTGCAAATCACCAGCTCTGATTTTCTGGCATCCTTCCTCCAGCACTTGCTCCACTGTGCCCTGCGTTTCCTGTCCAGTAAGAGAAGAAACCCAAGTCTGGCCTAGCCTTGGCTCATCATCTGTTAGACTACAAAATTTAGTTCTTCTTGCTGTCCTGGCAAGCATTCTAAGGGTTCTACTTAGAGGAGCTTAAAATAGAAGGGAATTAGGCCTGACATATTTTCAGCTGTATAACTAAACAGTGTTGTATTCAGAAGAGAGAGGTTATTTTTACTGGATCCATAGATTGATTTCCATGGGAATGCTGCACCTAGGAGGTGAAATTCTTATATTAGCAGAGATATGGAATACAAACTGTGAGTTGTTTATGCCACATCTTGCTGTTGGTGTTTTGTGTTTGGCTGGATATGTTTGCAAGCACCTGCAGACAGGTAAGTTTCAATCATATCTGGCTTAGGGCCCAATTCTAAAAATAATAGATGCAGTCACTCCTTGCAGATCTGCAGTAGAAGCTGTAGTTTGGTATTTCAATGACTACATTCCACATAAACATAAATTAAATGTAAACACTACTATGCCTAATTTGAATCAGAAAACTGACATGAGCTGACAAAAGAGATGGAAACAGACACTTATGGACTAAACTTGAACAAAGTATTTTTACATTTTTCACTTGTCTTTAAAATTATCCTGCATGAAAGCATTGTAATTTAATCTACACAAGAACTTTAAACTGTACATAATTTATGAAGGATAAGAAAATTTTCTTTTCAGCTGTTCCAATCTATTGGATCCAACCACATCTGAGAAACACTTCATTTTTTGCATTGAGCAGCAGACATTCTGAAACCATTTCAACGGGTATGTATTCTACCAGCTCTTTAATAAGAGCTTATATTTGTCAGAATCTGCACCTATGCATCAACCACAGCTTTCTGAAGAGTTTGGAGGCCAAACTGGGGCTGTGGGGAGCCATGGGTCCAAGGCTGCATGCAGCCCCCAGGTCAGGCTCCCTTCAGCAGCCAGGGTTGAGGACCAGGGCAAAGCAGGCAGAGCAGAATCTCAGCTAGGAGCCACAGCCTCGAATCAGCAAGTGAGGTCAGAATAAGGTCTGGAGACAGGGATCTGGGGCACCTTCCATCCAGGTCACAGTCAGGTAAAATCCTGAAAGGGGTGGCCATTCAGGTCCCTTGCAATATTGATCTGACTTATGGACATGAATTTAGATTGTTTTGCTCTGTTGGATAAAGTTGGCTGGTTAAGTCATATTAAACTATAGTAATGATTTTTCAGAACTTAAGTACTGCATAAGAAAATGCGTATTTTTGAAGTACTTTTATGTATAATACTTATATGTATTAACTCTAGAAGTACTACTTTAAAACTTTTTTAAAGTTTTCTATAATCACTGTGACTGGTGACTTGTCTTCTCACAGTGGAAACTGCCCCTTTCCTGACACTTTCTGTCCTTTAGGTTGGCCTTCAGATGTGAAAACAAATCCTCCCATTTGGGACAACCATGAGACAACAACAGCTGTGTTTCACAGAGCCCAGCCTCCTCAGATACCGGTGGTCTTCATCTTCTTGTCACAGAATCACAGGACAATCTGAGTTGGAAGGGACCCACAAGGATCATCAAGTCTAACTCCTGGCCATGCACAGGAAATCCCCCAGAACCACACCATGTGCCTGACATCATTGTCCAAGTGCTTCTTGAACTCTGTCAGGCTTAGGAGTGACCACTTCCCTGAGGAGACTGTGACAAAGTGACCTCAGCCACTCCTCATATGGCTTTCCCTCAAGGCCCTTCACCACCTTTGTTGCCCTCCTTTGGACACTTTCTAATAGCTTCATATCTTTCTTGAATTGTGATGCCCAAAACTGCACACAGTAGTCAAGGTGAGGCTGCACCAGCGCAGAGTAGAGAAGGACAATCACCTCTCTCGACCAGCTGGGGATGCTGTGCCTGATGCACCCCAGGACATGGTCAGCCCTCCTGGCTGCCAGGGCACACTGCTAATTCATATGCAACTTGCCGTCAATGAGTACCTCCAGGTCCCTTTCCACGGCACCACTTTCCAGCATCTCATTTCCCACTCTGTACATACAGCCAGGGTTGTCTCATCCCAGGTCCAGAATCCAGAACTTGTCCTTGTTAAACTTCCTATCATAGAACCATAGAATCAATCGAGTTGGAAGAGACCTCCAAGATCATTGAGACCAACCCTACCATCATCACTAGACCAAGATAACATCACCTTGTCCAAAGTACCATCTTTGTAGCAATTTCATTGAATGGCCTTTCAACCTCAGAAACATGAGTACAAAATTGCCAAGTATTTCTTAAAATTTGAGAAAGGACATTTGTGGTACAACTGCCACTAATGTAAAAGCCAAGGTGCTCCCTGGCTGGCTCCAGCCTGACTCTGCATAGGAGATCTTGGAGTATGCAAAACACATTGAAACAAGCTTGTGACTAGAATGC
>NW_008650978.1:0-5469 GCF_000695815.1 Acanthisitta chloris | reverse complement strand
TTCCCTCCCTCAGTACTCTTCATGCCTGTGACATTGGTCCCCTGATAAGAGTCACCATTTTTTTCCTGAAATCCTCTGATAACCAATTTTGAATTCTAGGATCATTCTCATTCTCCCAAACAAAATTATCTCTCAATAGCTTACAGAGGAAACTTGAAATCCTGTGGGATTTTGTGTATTTGATGCAAATTTATCTTGGATTGTCCTAGTTTTGTGATTCTCAAGGTGTGGAATAAGTAATTTTCAAAAGGAAAAATAAGGATAAAAAATATGGCAAGAAGGAAACCTGGGTCATTTCTTACAGCTTCAGACCATCCCTGCTCCAGAATCTTGCATGGAGTGTAATCACAAATGGACATTCGAGGAAGTGTTGTCCAGGACTCAAATGCCTGAAATTTGGAATGCCAAAATTAATTAATTCTATTTGTCTCAATAAAGATCTTAGTGAAGTAAGCAGTTTCTAGTATTATATCACAGTAAGGCTCTTGTATGTCACTATGGAGCCAGAAAGGGATTTTAAGAGATCATTTATCCTGCCCACAACACAGGACCAGCTGCAGCTATGCAATTCTGTTCCCTGGCAGATGGGGAACTGAGGCTACACCAATGCTATTGCACTGAGTAGTGCCAGTGCCCATGTCACAGCAGTTTTGAGAATGGCTGTGTCTGGGCCAGCCTGCACCTCCCCAGAGCTTCTGGCACAGTTTGTGGGTCCCAGCATGACAGAAACTGACACACTACAGGTCAAAATTAATACTTTAAATTCTATTGATAGGTCAATGATCATGCTGCAATTTTAGAAAATTGACAAAAAAACCCCAAACATGTTGAAATAAGTCCTTTCTTGTTACGTCATGATGATTTTAAATATATACATTAACTCCTGGGATTATGAACTGAAATCAATCATAGAATCATAGGATAACTAGTGTTGGAAGGGACTTTTAAAGGTCATCCTGTCCAACCTTCCTGTTATGGTCAGGGACATCTTAAACTAGATCAGGTTGCTCAGATCCCCATCCAGCCTGACCTTGAATGTTTCCAGCGATGCAGCATCTACCACCTCTCTGGGCTACCTGTGCCAGTGTTTCACCATCCTCAGTTTAAAAAGCAGCTTTCATATCTCTAGCAGAAATCTACCCTCCTTTAATTTAGAACCAATACCCTTTGTCCTATCGCTACAGGCAATACTAAAAAGTCTGTCCCCAAATGTCTTCTCATGGTTAAAAACCCCCCTTCTTTCAATTAACAAAGTAACTTCAGAAGTTCACAGCCATGGTTGCTCAGCAACTAATAAAATTAAAATATCTTCTATGGTTTTTATTGTTATTAATTTTGTGGCTTATGAGTCTATTCAAATTAAACAGTGTCAAATTTTGTTTAGGCCCAACTGATTTATAGCATATTTTGTGACTTCATGTTATTGAGAAAGCCACTTTGAAAAGAAGGACAATTTTCCTTCGAAAAGTACTACAATTAACTAATAAAGCTCAGTCACAGCCTATCTTTTCCTCTAGGAAAACATTTTTCATGTATTAGTTCCCTGGGTTTAAATAATATGATGATATAGAAGTAAAACTTATAATTTGATATCAAAACCATCATACCACCTGCCTAGTATCTGTTGTATAGAGACAGAAAATTGTAAAAGCAAGTATAAAATTGTATTGTTTGATTTACAGTAATGGCAAGAACTGCCAGTAACACAGAGATTTTACTAATCAAGCTGTTTACTGCATTGATTTGGCAGATTAATATTTATCACTTAAAAATAGATTGGTCATAAACTGTGTGGGGTTTGCCTTATTTTGGAAATAGTCCCATAAATGTATTAGGCTTTAGACTACAAGGATTAGACAGAAATATGTGACACAATTTTTTTTAAAAAAATTAAAATATGCAATCTGAATTTTTTGCCTCTGATGTTGACCACTCTTGACTTATTTGAGGAGAAACCCATCAGGTGTGTTCCTGAAATTCCTTTCTAAAGCAGGTAAGCTAAATTGCTTATCAACAGGTTATCTGTCATCATTTCTTTCCAAACTGTTTTTACTACGTGTAGTTCCTCAGAAAATTTTATCAAACCTGATTTGGTGGATACTGCTATAAAACTATGTCATTAGAAAACAAATTGGAGAGAAACAGCATGAACTTGAAGGAAATGTAAGAGATTTAACATCCCTTTGAGACTGAAGATCAGCATCTTCCTTAATACTGTATGTTGTAACACTATGAAAATGTAATAAAACCATGCAGAAATACAGATTGCTTTTCAGATATTTTCATGGAAGTAATTAAAATTTGCAAGTTAAGTTTTTTGAAACCCCACACCATGGGACATACCCAACAGGTTTTTGATGTTTCATAAAAACAAACTTCAAAATATCAAAACTGTTACTAAGTCATCAGTACAGAGTTTCAGCCAGCTCAGATAAATGCAGAGAAAAAGGACAGGATACTATCCTGACTATTATATCAGTCAGCCAATGAAGATTTGCAAATAAATCATGAAGTAGCTTATGCTTCTGATCTTCATAGGCAAAGCAGCCAGGAGAAATGAAACAGTGTGCTGAGCTTTCAGCAACTTGCTTTTGTTCTTTTGAGACTCTCAGAAGTAAGTATCAAACATTTCTTCCTGGTTCTTGGTCTACACATTTTGCTGAGGGGGTTGAAGCTTTCTTTGCAATTAAACAGTCCCATTTGTTTACAGTGAGACAGCCAGGAAGTTTGGCTGTAGCCTCTGTTCATTTTGTGACAACATCTCTATAGGCATCTTTGGAGTCATGTGAATTATCTGTCTTTGCCTTCATTTTCTCTCTTTAGTAGTCTAACTCTGTGCTTAAAGTTGAGCAGATAAGAATTTGTTTTCCCGAAGTGAGGTCTCAATTAAAAACAGTCAAAAATATACGCCTTAAGAATATTTACAGTCTTGCTGTATCCATGGAAACATGACGGGTGGAGATAGTTCCAGCAGGCAACTGTTTCCCCATCTGTATTAACACACATGCTTGCTAGAAACACATCTTTTTTGCTTATCTTTGCCAAGTTTTCTTATTGCTCTACCTTTCAAGGCAGAGACCCTCAACACAGAATGTGAGCATCTGATTTTCCTCTGTATTTATTGAAATTCCCATTTTTATATCATCTTCATGCTACCCAAGTGTGTTTGGTTATACTCTGAAATAATTTATGGAATTATGAAATATATTGTACCTATTTTTATATTCTTTATAGTTGTGCATAATTTTGTCATGACATGGGAATAAATATTAGCCTAAAAAGTCACCATTTTAACAAGTTTCTTCATTTTAATAGGGCAGGAAAGAAAAGAGGCATAATTATTTTTTTTTAAATCAGGTGAAAAATATAAATGAGAAAAACACACTAGCATGTAAGCGAACACCAAAATTCATCTGTGCTCAGTCATATACTCACTGCTCACTTACACACTGTGTTATTAATAGACAGAAGTTCTATTTTTATCAAATAGGCTCAAGTCATATATTCTTTTAATTACAATGCTCAGATCTATAAGACATTCAGGAACAGGATTAGAATCATAGAAAAACAACACAGAATTGCATTGCACCAAGTCTTTACTTGCCATAATCAAGTACCAGGAAAGCAGAAAAGGGGAGGAATGCTTTCCAGAGAACTGCCATCTACCTTGAGTGACTCTCAGGACCCAAATATACCAGCCTTTACCCCTTCGGAAGGTCCTCAGCCTTCCTAGGTGGGTGACCCTCAGGAGCAGCACTCAACACCTCTGTGAGGTCACAATGCAGTGGCTGAGGCTGCCTATACAGTTTTTTTGCGGTTTCGTGCGGATAACATCTGGTGCTACTCCAGCCGACTGAGTCCAGGGCTTGGCCAGAGCCCAGGACATGAGTGGTGCAGTTTCCTACCATACATTGTAGACAGGGCATACCTTGGAAATACTTCACAGGTGAGTATACAGCCTGTACCAAGGATATTTTGCAGAAGGCAGCATGGCCTTGGACAGATATACAGCCTATACAAAGGTCATCTACATCTATGTCCTACATTAAGTGGTTTAGTTAACTAACACATAGAAGCACCATTGACAAGGAGTACATCTATATGGCAACTCCTAGTTAACTAACACAAAGAAGCACCATTAACAAGGAGTACACCTATATGGCAACTCCAGCTGGGGCCTACTGTCCAGCATACATTGTAGACAGGGCATACCTTGGAAATACTTCACAGGTGAGTATACAGCCTGTACCAAGGATATTTTGCAGAAGGCAGCATGGCCTTGGACAGATATACAGCCTATACAAAGGTCATCTACATCTATGTCCTACATTAAGTGGTTTAGTTAACTAACACATAGAAGCACCATTGACAAGGAGTACATCTATATGGCAACTCCGGCTGGGGCCTACTGTCCAAGCCCTAGCATTTCAACTCTCCATCCTTGGAGACCTGTAGAAGCCATCTGGGTCCTGGACAACCTGCTCTATGTTGAACATGCTTGAGCCAGGGAGACCTTGGACCTGGTGACCTCCAGAGGTCCCTTCCAACCTCAAGTCTCCGCCCAGAGCCATTCCCTCCAGGGACAAGGGGCATGAACACCCCCTGAGAGGAGCCCTCTGAGGAGCTGAGTTGGGGCACTCCCTCTGTTAGCACTGAGAAGCTCCCTAGGGCTCCCCCACTGCGTTGCTGGTCTGCCTGTGTTTGGTACATGCAGCGCAGGACCCTGAGGTTCAGGCCCACAAGCAGGGCCACGAGAGGCAGCACGTGTGCTGCAGACCAGCCTTTCCCCCTTTGAAAGGACCTCAGCCTTCCTCGGTGGGTGGCCCTCAGGAGCAGTCCCAACACCTCTGTGATGTCACAATGCAGTGGCTGAGGCTGCCTATGGCCTCAAAGCTCCTCAGCAGATATAAAGGTTCCTTCGCTGCACGGTCTGTCCTGACATCTGCACGTGCACACACTAGATGTGTAGGCCCCAGCAGTAGCTTTGACTTGTTTGAGCTTTGGTGTGGAGGACAGCAGCAGCTGTGGGTGCTGAGCAGAGGCAGTGCCTTCTAGCACTCCTTGTCTCCCAGCTGGCTGCACTGCCTGCACAGTGCTGCAAAGTACCCACAGTGCCCGTCCCTGCTCTGCTGGCAGGACATGGCAGTGGACATGAGCAAGGAAGACCTGCAGGGCAGCAGCTCAGCACTGAGGGCCAGCATGAGTTGATGCAGTCATGGCTGGCGAGGCCACCTCAATGCCCCCTCTGCCTGGAGGATGCTGAGGATGCAACCTTTGTGCTCTTCTGCTGCCATCAGTTCTGCACTGCCTGCATCAAGGACCGGGCCAGCCGGAGTGCCATGTGCCTGCTCTGCAGACAGCCTTGCCGCAGTTCTGCACTGCCTGCATCAAGGACCAGGCCAGCCGGAGTGCCATGTGCCCGCTCTGCAGACAGCCTTGCCAGCTGCTCCTGCGCACGGAGAAGGTGGC
>NW_008650977.1:60399-78407 GCF_000695815.1 Acanthisitta chloris | reverse complement strand
CACACTGCGGGGAAACCGCCGAGGCCGGGAGAGCGCGCACGGGCGTGGGGACGAGCAGCCGAACTGCCCGCGTAGAATCACAGAATCATGGAATCAGCCGGGCTGGAAGAGATTTCCAAGATTATCGACTCCAACCCGACCGCGGTCACTAGCCCATGGCACTAAGTGCCACATCCAGTCTCAGCTTGAAAACCTCCAGGGATGGGGAATCCACCACCTCCCTGGGCAGCACATTCCAATGTCTGAGCACTCTCTCTGGAAAAAATCTCTTCCTGATATCCAACCTAACCCTCCCCTGGCAGAGCTTGAGTCTGTGCCCTCTTGTCCTGCTGCTGGTTGCCTGGGAGAAGAGACCAACCCCCACCTGACTCCAACCTCCTCTCAGGTTTTAGCAGAGTGTGATAAAGTCTCCCCTGATTTAAGATTTTGCATCCGTAACAACTGGAAACTAAAGGGCTGAAACCCAGAAAAGCAGAATAAGCAGTGTACAGAATTAGTGCTGTGCTATTCTTCAATCCAAGTCTCCCTTGTCTCTGTCACATACCAGAATATCTGCTGAACGTTTTGGCTACTATCCTGACAGAAGGCTTGAGGAGTGAGGAGAAGGGATGGGGCTCTTTCCAGACCAGCCCAGAGTGCCCCGTGTGGCTTTCCCCATTTATCAGTGCAGGATAAAACCCATGCAGGATAAAACCTCTGTGGGATAAAACCTGTCCTGGCTCTGCTGTTCAGGTGGCACCAGGCTCTGTGCACACATTTCTGCTATCCTATTTTGGGTAGCAGAAACATAGAACATTACACCTGGAATATTGTTCAGGTTTTAACAACTCTCCCCACAGCAGCAGGTTATATTTTGTCATCTCCTTCAGCATTCAGTGTGTCAGCCAACTTTCCAAACTACACTCAAGCGAAATACCAAATGCATTGGAAATAGTTCCTGGATCATTCCTTTTCCGGGGTATCAGGGTTGTTTGGTTTTGGTTTTTTTTGCTAAATTGACTAACCTTTCCCTTGTCATTTTCTGCAAAAGATTGTCAGGTTTACTGCCAAGTCTGTTTTGATCATTCACAGATAGACATGATGCTCCCAAAGCCCTGTCTTTTGCTGGTTTGCATTTCATGCTTACTGTTCTGTGCATCCAAAAAAATTATGTTTGCATTGCCATTGCAAACAAAACATGGATGCTGATTAATTGGCTGGGAAGCTGTAATTTTTCAGGGATAACAACAGCTTTTCAGAAACAAAATATTTAACATACAATTTTGCATTTATTTTAAAGATGGACATCTCTGCAATTTCAAATCTGGCCACAGAGAAGTGCCAGGAGGTTTCTCTACTGGCTGCGATCTGCAACAATTAGTATATTTTCTGCCTTCTTCCAGTAAAATATTTGTGAATTCAACATTATTATATTTTCACAGTTCCAAATTCCACTAAGTTTCCATTAAATGCTGACTCTGGGTAGCTGCTTTGGTCTTGCTACCTGTAAAGTTAGGGATAAAATGTAGAAAGGCTGCTCAAAATTCAAACCTTTCTTTTTTATCCCCCAGCGAGAGACAGTTTATCTATGATCTGGTGGGAAAAAGCACTTTATTAAGATAAATAATTTCATTTTTTGCTTTATTATACATTTCATAGTTAATTGTAAAAAGGATTAAAAAATGCAATCGTGAGGAAGTTAGAGTACGTGAATAAAGTGTACCTCACCTACCTACCTGACCTGTTCTCAAGTTATTCCAGTACTGAAGTCAAATTTCATATTGCCTTTAATCACTTTACAAATAGCTCTGAAATCAGCTGCATTGTAACCCTCTGCAGGTAGCTCAGACATCAAACTGCTGTCTTTACACATTAAATCCCTTCTAACAGTGTTGCTTCTGTCACTGTTTCTATAAACATAACAATAAAACACACTGCCAGACTCCAAGGCCATTTCTTAGGGCTTCAAGCTTCAGTGTGCTCTTCCAGGCTCCATCCTCTGTGAATGTTTTCTGACACAAAGCTGCTTTAAGATCCAGAGTGCCACCAAAGGTGCTGAAAAGGAACATGTTTATCAGAAATCCCAGGGCTGTTGGGCAAAGAAAAATATAACAGTGATTGCAACAAAGTAATCCCAAATAAAACGAGTTCTCATACAACTGTTTTGCACTGGTTTTGTCTGTTGTATCTCTCATTCTCCCTGCAATCAGTATTTGTTCTTTGCCCTTGCCGGTGTAGCACAAAACTTTTCAACTAATGCTTCTAAACCCATGGAAGGACTTGTTTCAAAGTCAAGAGACATAAATAAAACACATTCATCTGAATCTTACGTGTTTCTCGGGAGAGCGACGTAATTATCTATTGTAAAAAAAAAGTACTGTGTGTCATAAGCTTTAGAGATAAACCAAATTGTTATTGCTAAACATAAATCACATGGGACAGCACAGTGTGAATATACCTCCAAGTGTGTCTTTGGCACTCACAACCATCCCAATGCTGTTGTCTGCTTGCAGAGACTACAAACCTTACTCCACTCCATGAGTTAACATGAAGGCAGATACAGTACAATGTGCCATTTAACCTTGTCTACTTTCAGCGATAGTACCAGTTTATTTACTAATTGAAGGGGTTTCAAAATCATGTAAAGAATAATGGATGTTTCTGCAGCTGTAACAGCATATGGGCCTCTCGTGGTCTGGACCTTTATGTACCCTGTGCTGTCCCTTATTTTGATTCTGCATATCTTTTGTTCAACAATGGCATTTTGAAGCAACTTCAGTTTACTAGAACTCATGGAAGGACTCAGATGTGTTTAGTGCTACATCAGGGTAGTGAGTAGAAATTGTACATGATTGGCTTTTTGGCTTTCCCATCTGTCTCTTAAAACTATTTATCATTCTGATACTCCTCTGAATTTATCATTGCCATTGGCTCACACTGAGCAAAGGTTTTAAAACATTTTATTAAAAGGAATGCTTTTCACTAAAACAAATAATCTCTCAGAAAATCATGCCACCAGGCTAACCAGATGGGGAGAACAGGCAGATTTGTGTCATATGTAGAGTAGCTTCAAATAGTACCACAAGAGATGTTTCTGTACTTGTTGTTCCCATGCAGTTACACAGGTAGTTGGCAGTCAGATCATTAGGAGTGGAAACATAAAGCTGCTGGATTTCCTGCAGTGTGACACAAAACCTTGGCCAAGAAAGGAATGGCAAAAATAGGTCGATCGTTTATAAGCATCTCATAGAAAATAAGAAAGTTGTTTAAAGAGTGATTTGATGACAGCAAGAAGGACAGAATCAGAAGCAAGGGAGCTATTCATACTGCTGATAATCATAAGTGCCAAAGTGGCAAGCAGCCAAGGTGCCTACTAGGCAGGGATCAAAGACACATATGGTGAGTCTCAAACAACAAATAAGCCATAGAATTCTGGCAAGCATTGCAGGAATAATATGCTCCAGCCCTGACAAAGAAGATGAGGGCTAAAGAAAAAACAATGGGCTACCAATGCTGCATCATACCTTAAGGAAAGCAAAGCTTTCATCATTTCAGTTTTATTGGACAAAAAATGCAGATAACTTCTCACATATGGTAGGTCTGGTTGATTTAAATTGATGGGAAGTGTAACACAATGTTAAAAAAGATCCTTTACAGTTGTGGCAGTAAATCAGTGTTCCATTAGCTGGGGCATCATTGGGAGACAGCATTCTTCAGAGAGTTAGTAATAGATTTGCTTTGCCAAAGAAAGGCTATATCCCAGGTGATAGACACCTGGCATTTGAAACAGACACAATCAAGAAGAAAGTCCAAGTTACATCTTGCCAGATGTTGGATCCTGGTTTCTTTTCTAGTTTTTCACTCACTAAGTTAGATGGCAGGGGTTTTTTGGCCAACTAGATCACAATATAAAACAACAACAACAACAACAAAAATACTAAAAAAAAAAAAAAAAAAAAACCAAAAAAAACCCAAAAAAACCCCAAAAAAAAAACCAAAAAAAAACAAACCACAAAAAAAACCCACCCAAAAAACCCCACACAAACCTCCAGGTAGCATTTTAATTTTCTTCTCATGCTACTAGACAGCATGAAATAGAAAGAGAAGGACATTCTGGGAGCTCAGACCTCGTTTCTTAATCACAGCTGCTATGCATGCATACACAGAGTCATAAAAGACAGAGGTGTATCATTATCTATGTTATTTTACATTTGTAAAGGCACTTACTCTTACACTGGTGAGAATGGTGCTCTGCAGCCCTTTGGGACTTTGGGTGGTCTCAAAAGTAACAGCACTACATAACCAGATATAATTGTTATGAGGCATATCAAGGACAGCAGAGAGTTGTAGCAGAAAGTGCTTATTTATGGATAACATTTTCCATTTGAGAGATTTCCATAACTGACAGAAATGCTGATGAAACAAATGTGTCCCTTGTCTGACTCCATCTCTGAGACTGTAATTTCTTTGTCTCGGTGACCTGACCTAACACTCGGCAATATCAAGAGAAACTATGAGCCAATTCCTGAATGGAATTACAATATTTAAGAAAATATTTCCTTTTCAGAGCAAGTATTTTGCCTACTGTTACACAGACTTTATTTCCATCTCTTTTTTTCCCACATAAGTGCAGTTAGTATCTCCCTCTCCACCCAGTCTTTTCTGCCAATAAATACTGATGTGATTTCTTATATGGATTATAGGGTTCAATATGCAGTAACCTCTGATTTCCTTCCTCCCTTTATGCTATTAAGAGCCAACAAACAGTATTGATTGTCAGTGGGGATGGTTTTCTTGCTTTTCTAACAAGTGACCCCTTTACATCATGGAGGGCAAAGAGAAACTATAAATTACCCTTAGGAAATATTTTCTGAATAAAGAGAGGCTGGGACAGCTTTTATGCTATATCCGTTTCTTAAGTAGAGAGCATTTATCAGAGTTTAGTCAAAACAGCACAAAAAAACCCACCTGGAAATTGTACCTGCTCTGCATTCTGGGAATAGTGCTTTCCAAACAGGAAAAAAGAGTTAAAGACCTGCACCTTTTCTGTTCTCTTAGGGAGCAGTTCTTCTGATTTATTTTGAACATGTACTTTAGTAGAAAATGAAACATATTTTATGAGCCAAAAGTAATTTCTCTATTTCATACTTTTCCAGCAAGTGAAAATTAATTACGTGTTATCCAATAAGGGACAAATGTAGAATCATAGAATCATCAAGGCTAGAGGAGACCTCTAAGAGCATCAAGTCCAACTATTAACCTGTCACTGCTGGAACCACTAAACCCTAAATCAGATCCTCCAGTGTCAGATCCAGATGCCTCTTCAGCACCTCCAGGGATGGTGACTCCACCACCTCCCTGGGCAATATCCCAGTGCCTGAACACCCTCACAGGGAAAACATTTCTCCTAACATCTAATCTGACTCTGCCCTGGCTCAGCTTATGGTAATTCCCTTTAGTCTTCTCCCTACAGGCATGGCAGGAGAGAGCATCCTCCACCTCTCTGCAACCCCAAATATAGGTAGCTGGTATTAAGCCAAAAGTTAAATTTATCTGTTCTTTGTTTTATTCTTCCAATTACTAAGTTAATGTACAAAACATATTTTGTGGACATACAGCAATAAGTGTTTGATTTTATTTTTAGGCATTTGCCATGTAACTGTCCTTTAAAAATGACTTTGGGTATTCAGTGCCATGTTCTTGGTATTAAATTGCTCCAGAGCAATAGTAATGGTTTAAATTCTAATGTAGTGACCTGTCTGACAATAGAATTTTTCTGTTTCTTGGTGCAGTATAAGCTTGTCTAACTTGGCAACCAAACAGTAAATAAAGGCAGAGTTATTACTGAAGAGACAAAGCAAAATTTATGTTTGCACAGAAAGGATGTGCTTGCCAAGGTAGTTTGCTCATGTTTAATATGGCAGTTTCATGTTTTTCAATTTCCTTCGTATCATTTTGCCTAAACAATGTGTAATTAAAATGTGTAGCCATAGTAAGTGAATGCAGTTGTTAAATTATCGACACAAAATAACCTTTTGGACAACGTATTACTAAATTATGAGAAATAAATTGAAATAGTGTGCAATGTGGAATGAAAACAAATATCTCATGAACCATAATGCAGCGTAATCTGAGATCATCAAGTCAATGTGTGCATCATTTGTTTCTCCATTTCTGTTTGTATTTAACTTCAGAGTCAGATTGCAGTTTTCATCTGAGTCCTGTGATCTAAAATCTTCTTTGGTAGCATGCATAAGTTATGAAAAGAATTGTGGGTTTTGGCTTCATTGGTAAAGAGTGAACCAAGCAAATGAACACTGCAGCTCTAGAGGAGAGGCTGACATAGGAAGTACTGGAATGATATTGACAATCAGATTCCTTTTTCAGGACAACGGTAGCCACAGCACAATAAAGTAAAACAGTTGGAAACCAGCAGTGAGGAGAAAGAGTTGGGAGTGAGAGTGAATGAGAAGCTCAGCATGAGCTGCAGTGTGAGCTCAGCCCAGAAACCAATGGAATCCTGGGCTGAGCCACAGGAGTGTGGGCAGCAGGGCAAGGGAGGGGATTCTGCCCCTCTGCTCTGCTCTGGGAGACACACCTGGAATACTGCACACAGCTCTGGTGTCCTCAATGTACGAAGGACAAGGAACTGTTGGAGCAAGTCCAGAGGAGGCCACGAAGTTGCTAAGAACACTGGAGCATCTCCCTGTGAGGACAGGCTGAGGGAGTTGGAGCTGTTCAGCCTGGAGAAGAAAAGGAAACCCACACTTCCCATTTCCTAGGAGAGAATCCTAAATGCCAAACCAAATGTTGACACTGGATCACTGTACAGCCAGGAATTTGAGTAATAAGGAATCAAAAACAATGCATAGAACATTTCATTAAGTTCTATTGTAATACATTAGTGTTACAGTTCTGACTTTTCTTTGACCTTTAAGTATTGCTAGTCCTAGTGCAGGAAGATGCTCAAAGATCTACAGTTTTACTGGATCTCAGCAGGTAAATAGACTTTTGAGCTTAAAACTATTGATTTGGAGTTTGTTTTGGGTTTTTTTTCACACAAAAGAAAAAAGATTTTATTCCTCTTCTGCACATACAGAATTTCCACTAAACTTTTTGAGATGTTTTGCACAATGTGAAGGGGCATAATTTGACCCAATGCTTCAATTGCTATAAATCAGATTTGTTATTCTGAGCTCAAGGAGAAAGATAACAAAGATTGGAGGTAGTCTGAGTTTTTATACTTCTCTTTTAGAGGGTCTTTTGAGGAACATGAAAGAAGGGGAACAGGTCACCATGGGGCACCAGAAGACCTAACTCAGACAGGAGAGACAGCATTGTAGCCACAGAGGCAGCAGAACTGCTCCAGTGCATGACAGCCAGGAAGGGAAGCTTTAACTTTCTTTCGCAATTGGTCCCAGAGAGACTTTGGCTCTTCAGCCTCATTAACATCCATTTCCTGCTCCTTGCCATAGTGTTGTCACCACACATGTTCCTGAGACAATGAACTTGTGTTCCCATTGTAAACACAGTGGTGTTTACCCATGGTACATCTGTCTGAGATAGTGACCAGTAAGTTTAAGTTGCCAAAACTTTTCTGTTACAAAAGTATGTCCAACTGTTCCTAAAAGGACAGAGACCTTAATGTCTTGTAACAAAAATTTGGAGTTTTACAGCAGTAGAGCCTGAAGTCAGGAACATGCCCTCTGTTGTCCCAGTGAATATCAATTTAATTTCTAAAATGTTGAGAAATGTGATTTTCTAGCTATGTTTTGCTCTTTTATGTTTGCCAGAGGCTAACAGCTAAGCAGTTCAATATTCCAGTTGCTCTGAGCAGATTTTGTTATTGCATGTTGCTTCAGCATGGGAAACAACACTGGAGCTACATCTGGAGCCCACATAACTCCATTCCTGCCACTGCTCTACAACAGTCTCAAAGAGCAAAAACTTAGTGACACACTAAAGAGAAGTTCTGGAATGAAAATCAAACTTCATCCTTTTGGGCTTCAGACAATCTCTAAGCATTAGGGTTTAGGATGAGACCTCCTTAATAGAGAAATAATCCAACATCTGCCTACTGTATGGGGGTTTTGCACCTTTATGTAAAACATCTGGTGCTGGCTACCTTCACAGGCAGGATGCTGTGCTTCATAGATTGCACATCTGATGCATATGTTTTTTATAGCATGGCTAGAAAGTTCAGAGAATGCTAATTCAGAGAATGTGAGCTCTAAAAGAATTCAGTTGTACCTGTGGACTATTTTGTTTCTACTAAAACAATGATTTCCAGCAAGGAATAGGTAATGCATAGAAGATGCTAATGGTGAACATACAAAAATATAATGATACTTGCATGTTTGCCTTGAGCTTGACTGGATCCAGACATAAAATAAAACTTGGTTCCTATCCCAGTTTATCAAAATGGCAAAAGAGAACAGAAATATGAAAAGGGAAAGGTAGTAAGAAAAAAAAATACATCTACTTATCAAAGCCTTTTATTGGCCAAAATTATACACAGTAGCCAGCCCTGTCCCTTAAAGACAGAAACAGCAAGGACTGTGTGGTAGGCAGGGTACAAAACCTCTTGCTGTTGTCTTCTAACCTGTGACAAGATTTTAGGAATGAGGATGTTAACTATGAAGTGGATGCATTGCTAAAAACATTTTAAGAAAACCAAGAATGAATCTTTCTTTGTCACATTAGGCATCTGAGCAAGTCATTGCTATGGCATTTGAATAGTGAGATGGTACAAAGGGAATAAGGTCAGTCCTTCTTACATGGAAGGGAGATGAAAGCCAAGCTCTAGGAGCAGAGGAATAGGTGGAGGTCTCCAGAATTCTAAGCAGAAGGGATAAATTTTACACTGATGAAGGCTCCACCCAGAAAAGAGTTGTATGGAAAAGGCAAAAACAGTAGAAGTGTCTTTTGTGTTGGAAAATGTGAAGCAATCAGCTAAATTGAGAAGCACTACATGATGAATAATTCATCACCCTTATTCTCATTATTCTTCTAGTCTGCCCAGACAGATTTGGGATCCTTCTGTGGAAAGACAAAATGGTCTGTTAAGGGTGGTAATTATTGTGTTGCATTCAAAATGTGGTTTATCCGGAATATACTGCTGTGAATTATTGTACATGTGGTACAATATACAGACATGGAATATAAGAATTAATTAAAGCATTAAAGGAATATGAAATTTTTAACTGACATTGGGTCTTAAGTGTCTCTATGAATGACACCAATGATTTGGGCTTTCCAAAGCATAAATCAGTGAGAATGAGTGAAGTCCATAATCAATGAGATGCACATTCAGGATTAACAGGGCATAAGTAAAATAAGTGGCATAGTATTATACATATTATGTAAGCTATTCAAATGTATATGGAGACTTGGAAAATAAGGGGTTTGAGAGATATTTTTATGAAAAAAAGTAAGGTACCTTGCCTAAAAAGATTGTGTAGCTAGTCTGAGAGAAAAAGAGGAGGGGGATATAATTGAAAACATATTTCCTAGGAATGATATCTGAAAACAGTGATTCAGCTTTTAAAAACAAACTGCAAATTATATTCCCATACCATTAAGAAAGCAAATGATTCCTTTGATTCCTAACACATGTCATCGTGACAAATCAGAAAAGTATGACTTATCAACCAAGGTTAAAATTGGGTATGTCACATTTTTCTCTTGCAGCTTAACAACAAGTATGTATTTCATGGCAGGAAGAACATTTCCAACTGATAAAAATGTTCTTATTGCAGCACATATTTAGGCAATTCTTAACTAGGAGGGATTATTATCTTTGAATAAGATATCTTGGAAGCTAAGGCCTTAGCAGAATTCTAGGAAGGACTAGTGTCTATATGCATGAAAAGATAATTATAAAACATGTTAAAAATATAATTATTATTTACCAAGTTGACACTGAGCAGAACCAATGGCTTCCAGATCCTGAGACAGGTTTCTTACTAGTCAGACCTTACAGCAGGTGTTGGTTGTATCTTACTATGGACATAAAGAGATATCTTAATTTATACATCTGTAGTAAACAAAACACATCATGTGCACAAATACGTAATGTTAGGTTTTTAATAAGGATGCTAATCAGGTCATAACTTTAAAGACTTAATTGCTCCCCTTTATAGTGCTGTAATGAAGCCCTTACATCTCTACCAGGCAAAAGATAAGGCCACATACAATAGCTGAAAGGATATTAATTGTGAAAACATGAACAACACAAGCTCAATTGTCATTTCACAATAGGTAACAGGTCACCTAGCAACAGCAGTGAGAGGTGGTGTCAGAAGGCAATAAAGTTGATGGATATGTGGCTGTGATGAAATCAACTTTCTGCTGAAGAGGCTGCCTAGCAGTAATTATAGCAGAATAACCAGGCAACAAGGGACAACTGACATCATACATGATATGACCCAAGACTTTGATAGTGATTCATCTTTTTAAGGGGGCTGTGGGATCAGTAAGCAGAACATCCTTTTCCTAGTGTCACTCAGTGCTCTCTGCAGAAGGAAGAGGGCTGGCTAGCTGCTGGTCATTGGCCTGGTTCCCATTCTCAGCCTTTACTGCTGCACTGGCTCTACAGAGTTGTACCAGTAAAGTCTGTTCTCCTGTCCTGTGCTGCCAAAATACAACTGCAATGCAGAAGGAGTTATCTTGGTGTCAGAAGCAGAATTATGTTTTGCCCCAAGGGAGAAAAAAACCACTTTTCTCCCTGATGCAATAAGAAATCCTGTTTAATGACAAAGTAAGACAAGTAGGATATTAGGAAAAGATCTTTTCCAGAGAGAGTGCTCAGGCATTGGAATGTGCTGCCCAGGGAGGTGGTGGATTCCCCATCCCTGGAGGTTTTCAAGCTGAGACTGGATGTGGCACTTAGTGCCATGGGCTAGTGACTACGGTAGGGTTGGACTTGATGATCTTTGAGGCCTTTTCCAACCTGGCTGATTCTATGATTCTATGATTCCAAGTTGCCAAATGTTTGTTTTTCCTCTATTCTTGCCCACCCCAATATGTCTTTCCTGATATTGTTGCAAAGCTCACCTTTCTAAGAAGCCCACTATACTGTCCCCCATACTTCCCTACCTAGCACTGTCTCAACAGTCATAACACAGAAATTTCCTACAGGGAACTTCTTCTGCCACACAAGGCTCAAATATATTTTACAATGATATCAGTGACACTCTCTGTACCTGGGATTTTATACTTCTGCCTCTTACTGCAGTGTTTGGTTGCTTCTTATACAGAATCACTAACAGCAGCTGTGTCTCTACTTTGGGGAAAAAAAGAAACTCCTTTTCGAGTGGAATTTGTTATTGAGATGCAATATTTTAGTCACTTGGTTTTGTTAGTGCCTGTGATGGTCTAAGGATATGCACAAGAAGTTTTGGGTCAGATGCAATATCTTTAGTAGCATTCATCAGTATATTTGGAAAATACCAGACTGGGCACACTGATCCTTCCTATGTCCATCAATTTTTCACTACTATGATTTGAAAGTTGACTAGCTGACAGATTTGGTGTTTTTGTGAGAAAAGGACAAGTCAGAGTTATGAATATTGTACTGCAGCAGCAAAGTTTCTTCAAAGATTTTGTTAATGGAACGAGAAGCTTAATGTTAGAACAAAAAAAAAATAAATCTGTTTTGTCTAGTTTTACCAGATTATCTGGTAAAACAAACACAAAACTTGGTTCCTCTGGAATATGATCCTGTAGATTTCCATGTGTTCCTGTTCATTTAATGCCTTGTATGTACTTTTACAGCTGGATTCATTAGCTGAAGCTGTTAAATTTAATTTCTAGCAAGCTAAATAGCTTATGGTCTAGTTTTATTATTCATATTTCTGAACCTTAGCAATAAGACATTGCCTGTAGGGATGTGTTAAACCAACAGATGACTAATCCTCCCCACGAGAGCATGAGTAAAGGAGGGGCAATATATCCACAGCTGATCCCCAATGACTTTTTCTCATTATTCCTGCAGTCAAAATAGTATCATTTTAAAATCAGTGCAATAATAGAGAATAAAGCTTGCTGACTAACCTGATGAACTGCTTAAAAAATTTAATAAAGCAAAACAAGACTGAAAGATAAAGTGGACTGGAAGACGTCTTCTTGATATCATTCTTCACCTCTGACAGACTCACCTGCTGTGAAAGGAGATAAAGGACATCTCCCACTGAGATATAAACTATTTAGACCCTGATCTGCAAGTCTTTGAGTATAGAAAGCAGTCTGAGGTGGGCCTTGCTCTCCTCCTGCAATTTATTTGAGATCATTATGTAATTTAGCAAACCCACACTTTGTTGGATACCTATATTCATCTTAAAGTGTATTTTCTCAAATGAAGCACCAGCCTTCCTGTAAACAAACCATTCTCTTTCCTATTTAAAGTCTACTTAAGTATGTCTCAGCAAAATGCCAGTTATCCATATATTCTTCATGAAAACTGACAGGCAAACTGGAGTTGTGTTATTTGATGTACGAGTTATGCTATAAATTACAACTCCTTTCAATTTGAGCCTTTTTTTTTTTTTTTTAGGGAAAGCCTCCTCACATCAGATGAGTACTTCAGATACTTGCCACACAAGTTTGACAGAGCTCAGGAAATCTGGCAGGCTTCACTCCAGAGAGGCTCAGTCCTGTAATAACCCTGGTGTGGCAGATCAGAAACAAAGTGCAAGAGGAAAGCAATACCAGGGATGGTTGCTTAGCACATGTCTGCAATGTATTTCTTTTTACCAAGGTGCAGCCAGTTGTGAAGTACTGTAAACTGGCCTCTTGCTGTAAAACAAAAGTGACAAACTTGAAAACAGCAAGCCACCAAAGCATGTGAACAGTATAAAATTGATACCAAATCTGAAAAGTGCATGTTTAATGTTAGTGTAATGAAATGCAACTGTGTGACTGTGCTGCTTAAGGAAATGTTTTGTGAGGTTTCTACCACTCTTAACTTAATACACACAATATTTTAAAATGAGGAGCTATGCAAAATTAAAAAAAGAAAGGGATTTCATTATGTCATCAGGCCTGATTACCCAAAATAACAGTGCTTGAGTGTATATATCCTATATGCCAAAGTTATATGAAAACTATTGAAACTTAAAAGCCTAAAGGTCACTCAACACCTCTAACATTTGAGCAGGTTCAGCTTTATCATCATTTTGTTCTATAGAACAAGGTTATATTACAGTTATATTACAGTAGCAAAACATAATCTAACTTGTGAGACCCTGTCCCAGGGTGCCCAGGGAGGCTGTGGCTGCCCCAACCCTGGCAGTGTTCACAGCCAGGTTGGATGAGCCTTGAGCAACCTGCTCTGGTGGGAGGTGTCCCTGCCCAGGGCAGGGGTTGGGACTAGATGATCTGTAAGGTCCATTCCAACCCCTAAAATTCTATGATTCTAAGATTGTTTAATGCAAATTTAGAAATCTAAATAAGCATAGCAATTCATACATAAGTAGGATCTAACAGGCTCAGTGTTCACAGCCAGGTTGGATGAGCCTTGAGCAACCTGCTCTGGTGGGAGGTGTCCCTGCCCAGGGCAGGGGTTGGGACTAGATGATCTGTAAGGTCCATTCCAACCCCTAAAATTCTATGATTCTAAGATTGTTTAATGCAAATTTAGAAATCTAAATAAGCATAGCAATTCATACATAAGTAGGATCTAACAGGCTTTTTTTTTTTCCTAGCATCTAATCTGACTCTGCCCTGGCTCAGCTCAAGGCCATTCCCTCTCTCCTCTCCCTGCAGCCCTGGCAGGACACACATCCCACACCTCTCTCCAACCCTGGCAGGGATTTGGAGAGAGCCAGGAGGTCACCCCTGAGCCTCTTCTCAAATCTAAACAAACCCAACTCCCTCAGCCTTTCCAGAACTTTTCTGCCCTCGTTGCCCTTGGCTGGACTTACTCCAGGGCCTCTATGTCCTCTTTTAAGTGAGTGGCCCAAAACTGATATGTTGAGATGTTACTGAGACATGAACTTGCACAGCATTCACATATATTTCTGCCAGCATTTGCACATTTATGTATCTACATCTACTGTATCTAAATTACACACAGAGTACTTGTTTACTCATGAAAGCAGCACCAGATATAACCAGTGAACTATCCTGTATAAATATTTGCAAAGAACAGTTTCCCTTATGGCTTCTTCACCATTAGCTCATCTGGGCAGTGATTCATGTCCATAAACATGGACACCTGATCTCTTTAAGCATTGTGGTTAACAAGACGTTTGTGTGAGGCTAACAGATCTGAAAGAAGAGATGGTACATTCTTTGAATGGGATTGGCAGACAGAAGTGACTGTGACCTGTGCCTTTCTAGAATGGCTGTGCATCTCCTTTAGTTGTCTCCTAAGGAGTGATTTAAGGTTAAGATAAAGATAAGCATCTGCATGCCCTCTGAATTTTAAGCTCTGTCTCATGCTCTGCCACAACAGCTTCTGGTTTGATTTTCTAATGAACAAAACAGAGAGGAAAGAAAGGGCATCCAGATGTATCATTCCATCTTACTTACTCAGCAGTGTATTTGGCATAATGCAGCAAGGTGAAGCAGCTTTTCTGTTTGGTCAGGTTTTTTGATTTCATGTCTTCCATGTGGCAGAAGGGAGTATCAAAATCTATGATAAGACCATAAAGATTTGGTCTTCTCATTAGGAGAATCATCCCCAGTGTTTTTGTTTACTCAGAATTAATGGTGTGTTCTTTTGCAATGATTTTGGGCCTGATGACTTTCATATTGCTACAGTGAGAATTGATTTCATTTGCTCCCAGAAGTGTCAAAAAGAAAGAAAATTTTAATTTGCCAGACTGAAAAAGATAAACCTCCTTTTTTCCCTCTATTTATATTTTGAAGGGGTATTTTTATTATTTTCATAACAAAGTACGTCTAAAATACCAAATTTATCCCTAAGTCCAAATGCCCACATTTGAATTATAGACTATATTACATCAGCAGGCAGCTCAGAAAAATGGCCTTTTGAAACATTTCAGAATGGCTGGAAATATCATCTGGCACAAGCACATGGAACACCTCTTAAACAGAGGCAGATCAGCATGCTACAAAGGACACTGAATTCAAGTGCCCTTTAAAACAGTTATCCAGCTTTAACTGCAAGCTGAAATGAAAGCCAAAAAGACTTTCATGAGACTGAAACACCACAGCTTGGACTTCCTCGGGCTGTGTGCTGAACAAAAAAAACTGGACTGTAAAAAATCATGAGCTGAGCTTCCATTGACCTTTGCTCTGCCTTCTTAACTCTGAAGAGCTCAGTGCTTCAGGACTGTAGATAACTATAGCCATGCTTCAAGAAGAGATATTCCAGATTCAGGATACCTGCTAATGTGCATATAAGTAGCAGAGGGGGGGAAAAAAAAAAAACCCAAATCCTGAAAGGCAACATATTTCTACTGGGTAATTAAGCACAATAAAGTGTAACATTTCTTTCTGACAACAGAATTTTAAATTCTTTTAGTTTTCATACTCCATATTAGTTGCTTTTTTTCTGTGGGTGTTCTCTTGTCTCCTGTTTGGTTTCACTGAAAAATTACAGGAGGCTTAAAGATGGAAAATGGTCCTCATTTTTGTAGTCCAGGTTCTTTACTGTAGGTTGAAAGCACAATCTTAAGAGCTGAGTCTTGTTGTTCCAGAGCTCATATTGGAAGGAAAAGGAACAGCATACTCCATTTCTAACTCCTTCTCCTTTTCCTTCCTTCTTTGTCCTTTTTCAGTCATCAATTGCAAGAAATTTGTGTATAGCCTACCAAAACTATACCCACTGTGGAATTATTTCCTACTGATCCTTGTCAGCAGCAGCAGAAGCAAATCTGTCATCACCTTTGCAAGGGAACTACCTAAGTTATGTCTTGAACTAACTAAAGATTTACAGAAAATCCAGAAAAAAAGTATCAAATACTACTCCTTCCTAGCTTTATTGTTGATAGTCTCTTACCAGGTGCAAGATGGAGCTCATAGATGCATATGAATGTGCATTGTGTATGTGAAAGAGAAAGACACATACAACTCAAAGTTTCCTGACTCACGATCACCTCAAATGAAAAGGGAATCATCAAGGGACTTCTGGATTCAATAGTATAATTGACTATATTTTAAGCAACTGTCTTTCACAGCTCAAGTTGTTAAGAATTGCACCTAACTTCTTCCCATAACTATCAGTTTCCAACTGTTGAGATTTGCACTTTGCCCACAGCATCTCTGCAAAGCACTGCTGAGCAAGGTGTGGGAGCAGGAGCCTTTCAACTTTTCTTGTTAAAGGAAGAAAGCAGAAAGGAAACATGGCAAAAGGATTAAGTCAGAAGAGAAGAACTTTCTCACCTTGAGCAGATAAGAAACACAAGCCAGAGAATAAGGGAACCGAATGCTTCTCAGGAAAGTCACAGAAGGCTCACATGACTCACATGAGAAGAAGGTAAGAGAGCAGGTCAGAGTGTGGGAGGAGGTGACTAGTATTTCAGAAAAGCACAGAAGCAAAAATGCCACTGCAGTGAGCATGAGCCACAAAAATTATTGTAACATTTATTTTTCAAGGACAAAGAAGAAATGTTGAGATATTTCAGAGAATACACCAAAGAGAAAATACAGGAAGAAGTTGTAACTGGGAGAGATGTTTCCTCCACATAGGACATACAGCTATGCAGTGCTTAGTCCTGTGAATTCACATTCCTTTTGAGAAGCTCTGTTGAAAATAATGACCCAGTGGCCTCATTCCAGATGAAGGGAAGCCACAGACTTCAGTGGGTTTTCAGTTCCCACCTAGGGGTGGGTTTAGGGGGCTAGGGGGATATTGTCAAGACTGGGGCCAGTTCTTGCACTCATTTTGTAATCAGGAAGGTTGTGAAATTTTAAGATTTTGAATTGTGAAAAGATACTAACAGACTGTTTCCTGAAAAGAATCAGTTCATGGTACGTATCTCGTGTCACAGTATCAGTGAAACTGGGTTTGATCCCCTACCAAGTTAGGAGGGGGAGAAGTTATCAATACACATCTGCCAAGAATTACAAGTGTATCTCATTTTACAAAAACAGGAACATACATGAAACTATCCTGAATTTTTCCTAGGGGTGGAGAGAGGTAACTAAGGGAGAAGAGGGGTGGTTTAATTTTTTTAAAAATTGCTGCCAAGTCAGATATTTTAACACTTTCATGGAATCCAGAAGGTTGCCTATATATTTTCTGTAAAATTACTGTGGAGAGAAGATGGGGATATTCCCTTTTCTGTCCTCTCCCAGGGCTACACCTTCCTTAAATTATGTCACTGTATGTGAAAGGCTTCAAGGCTTTCTTCAAGGTTAGAGAGGGAGGAGCCTGAGCAACTATAGGTGAAGGTAAACTCAGTACTCAAAGGGAGTGATAACAGTGTCTGCTTTTAACATTCCTCAGCATCCTCTCTTTCCTTGAACTGAGGTCCCCCAGTACTTATTATAGCAAAGTTGTTCTCTTCCTGTAAGCTAAGTGTAAGACTTTGATTGCTTCACCATATTGAAGGCAAAATACATACTTTGAAGAAAGCACAGCTCATATTTTAAGGTGTTTCATCACTCAAGACCACAGCTGGCCAATACCAAAAGAGCAGTCTAGAGACTAAGGACTGTCAACAAAGAACAGTTCTCTACATCACAGAATCAGACACATTTGCACTCAATTAACACTTTGCTTAAAAATAGACAGAGATAAGCCCTAAAGTGTGTGGTGCCCCATCATTATATATACAATAGCAACACAGAGCAGCAGTTATCATCATGCCTTACCACTCCATTTGCCTTAACAACAAAAACATCCACTATCAATTCCTTATCGTGTTTGGATGTATTTGTAGATACTATCATAAAGCTGTCCCTGTGATAGGGTCAAAGGGATGATAATCGAGTTTGTTTTAAAAGTGAAATTTATATAATCTTATTCTCTTCTACTTAAATTCCTTGCTAAGTGCTGATTAAGCATAAGCCTCTGTCATGCATGGGTGGCAAAGATGACTTTGTGCCAATTGTCCTTG
>NW_008650977.1:57246-60381 GCF_000695815.1 Acanthisitta chloris | reverse complement strand
AACTATTTTGACTGGTGGAAGTTAATTCTGCTTCAAAATTACACAAATCTGTGCATGGAGTCAAAGATACAGGGATCAGTAGAGTTCAGGAATGCTTTGGACTATCACATCTTCAGGGAAAACGCACTTCTTTTTCATGGCTGGAAGTCAGTTGGTACACAGTTTTTCAGTCCTTTTCCATCCCCATGACATGAGGATTTGTGCACACAGGAGAGTTTAAACCTGCATAGATCAGCTAATCCAGCAGCTGTTTTGCAGCACCTGAGTAGTGCAAACCAGAGAGAATTAGGCTGAGAAGAAAACTCCTGTTATAGCAGGTCACAATTCAATAAAGCATTCAGCCTCACCTCAAACATTTCCATCTGCAAAGCTGTATCTGGGGAAGGCACACAGCATGTACAGAGCACTCAACAAAAGAGTAAACTCTGTCATTTTCCATGGCAGCTTTCTAATGAAGGAAAACACTTGTAGAACAACAGTAATAATGTTCCTTTTACAGAAGTATAGTTCGCTAGAGATGGTTCCCACATGCAGAAGAAATGCCTTAGGTTTTTTTTAGCGTTTACTTGGCACTTGGGACCTATTTATTACTTCATATACTTGGATGTATTGGCAGTTAACACACAGTTATGATGGGGAAGTGATGTAGGATTCTAAAAGATACAAATTGCAGTACATATTAAACTTCAATTTGCAGCCAGTCTCAAGTCCTTCAGCTTTATTAGGAGTGCAGGGCCCTTCCAGAAGTGTGGTGGACATGAGCTGTATTAGCTCTTGGTTAAACCCAGTACTTCTAGCTGGCTTACTGGGGGAATAATATCAATGTGTTCTCTCCTCTTTGCACTCCCTTCATGTTGTGGAGAAGATGTGCATGAATAATTGCAGTTTCTGTGGAAATCCAAGTGTACAGTGTTGGCCTCCATGACCAACTTATAGCTGGGTGATTTACACCGTTTACATTTGCAGCAATAAGTTCTCTACATCCTAATAGTTTCACTGATTACAGTGAAAGTCGTAGAAAATATCACAGTTACTTATAAGATTCAGTGCATGACTAAGACACCTGAATTTTTGTGCTTATGTGCAACTGTCTCCATGTGTTCTAGGCACATGAGCTGCAGTGGCAGCCAGCAAAAGCTTAGCCAATGCAGACTGTGGAGCTGGAAAAGCACAAAGATAATTAAACCACTCCCTAGGCTGCTGATTAGATAACTGCTCTCACCTGAGCTTGAACACTCTTTTAGGGATTCAGTTATCTAAATTTAACACACCTGCTTTAAAAGTCCTGGTGCCATGAGACATGCTGGCTGCAAGCCTAGAGGAGTATAGGTCTTCTGCAAGCTCTGTGTCATCTCTCAAACCTGTCACATATGCCTTGGACACCCCTGAGCACCTCAAACTCTGCAAGCTCTGTGTCATCTCTCAAACATGTCACATATGCCTTGGACACCCCTGAACACCTCAAATTACAATGCTATAAATGGGAGATTATCTTCAGCTTCATCCCTTTTAAAGCTTTGGATGCTTAATTACAGACCAAAGAGATACTTCTCTCTTATAGTGTTTCACAGTTTGGAAACTGAGGGCAATATTTTCCTTCCAAGAAAACCAGACCAACCAAGTACCTTCTGTTTAACCCACAGTCTAGTGGTAGTGTCCCACTGAGCAGACCTGAGTATTTAACTGCTGAAGTTCTCTAGCCATCACTAGAATTTTTCCAGGGGCAATATCAATCAGCAGACCACAGAGCTACTGACTGTCTTAATCACAGCCACTGAGTAGATAAAAAATTGAATCAGGCAATGAAAAAAATTAATTAACCAGAAGAAACTGACAGCTCCTATTCCCTGAAACCTCTGAAATCTGTCAGTTTAGAAAAACTGTTAGATTCAGACACTTTCAGCCAAAGGGTGTAAATGAAACCACATTTCTCATCAGTGCTAGGTGTATTTTATACTCTGGAATTCCAAATTAAATCTCTGCTCTCCCTAAGCGTTAAGACCAAGTCATCTGTGAGTATGCTGAGAAGGAAAATTTGTGATACATGAGCAACTTAGAAATCATAAGCTTCAATCCATGGGAATTTTATATACTGCAGTTAGTTTTGTAAGGAGTCAGAAAATCTGTGCTTTGGAGTTAGGCTTCTAAAGAGGCATTTAGGTATACAAATTCCTCTTTAATCTCAGTTATTCCAGTTCTTAAGTAACTAAATAATTTGTCAGGAAAGTCATTGTCTGATTTAAAATGTTCAAAGTATTAAAAAATCTTTTGACATCAAGTCAGAAGTGAATTATCACACATATTGTGTATCACACATAAACCTGCTGTGCATTAATATTTGATTTTTCTGTCTTGTACCTTCAATCATTATACTGCATAATGAGAAAGATCATCATCAAACACCAAAGCAAGCACATTGTTATTTTATTATTCAGTGCTTGAAGTATAAAACTACATGAAAACATCTCTGAGAGCTTGCAAAAATAAATGTGGATTGCAAGTACAAGGGAACCTGGAAAATAACTGTGACTATTTTTAGATCATGTCATCCTTCCACTCCTCCAATGATGATACAATAATGTTCAAGTTGGGAACTTGCAGGAAGTTTCACTGAGCTCCTTGCAGCAAATATAATCTCAAGAGAGGACAATATACAGAAACGTGGAATTTTTCTTTCGCCTTTTAGTATTACCTACTGGAAAATGTTATAATGATTACTGTTCCCTTTGAATTACATTTTTCTGGCCTCTCACTTTAAAATCCTTGCAGTTTTTCAGAAAGTTGACAGCAATCAGGACTGCACTGGCATTCTAATAGTGGCAAAGCACATGAAGTCTGATAGTTGCATTTGTATCCAAGAACAGGTTTATGCTGCTGCAGGATTCACAAACAGTACACATATTTAGTATATTATTTAACTTTTTGTATTGAAACTAGAAACATTCTGTGCTCAAGTGAAAAAACTAAGGATGAATCTAACTGTACTGTGCTCAGATTCAGAAGATGAGCATCTTTTAGAAAGGTCTGTTAGCGCTCTTGGGCAGGAATGGATTAATTTTTATCTTAATCTGGTTTATAGAAAAGCATTTCCTCCTCTTTGATGTGGGAGATGCTAAGTGAAAACATCATGCTCTA
>NW_008650977.1:52453-57223 GCF_000695815.1 Acanthisitta chloris | reverse complement strand
CTTTCCTTTTGCACTGATGTTCCAAAAGGAGATAGCCTCCGTGGCTGGGAGGTATCCGTGATATTAAACAGTTCGTGGGGCTGTGAAGTGCTGAGAGCAATCATGCAGAGCAACAGGCCACAGGAATGCAAATCATCTACAAAGCCAAAAGTGGAGCTAGCAGGTGGCCTCTCCTATTCATCTGATGTCAACACGCTGTTCAGATCAAGCCCTTTCAACATCTGGGCAGGCCCACTATTGCTTTTAATTAAATATAATGCAGCCATTCAATGTTCTCGCATACACCAAAACCACACAGTGAAAAGCATATCTTCTGCACACTGAGGGTCACTAGAGCTGTATAAATAAATAGTACCATTTAACTTAGATTGTGGGGCAGTTTAAATTTCATATACTTTCCCTGTACTGCTCAGTTAGAGCCTCTTTGACATTTCAGTGACTGACCATATTTCCATGGAAAATGTTCTTGCTCCTTCAGAGGATTTAGAAGGGGGGAGAAAAAAAAAAAAAGCCCTGTAATTAACTTTTTCTACCTTTGAAACATTTCCACTGTAAAAGATTTTGAACAGAAACATTTGTTCTCAAAATTAGTTTACAGAGAGAATTTAACTGTGTTAACATATAAGCCATGGAAACTGTCATAATATCTAATTAAATTATTACTGACGTTCCAATCAGTAGCAAAAAAACATCTGTAACTGTAATTCTACTACAGAGGAAGTATAATTAAATCTATTCAGTAATGGGTAGCAAGCTATTGCAGAAGTATACTGCAATGCTTCAGAAAGCTGGAATGCTTCAAATATCTTTTATAAGTATAATAAACCTCTTTTTTTTAAGTGGGAACATGAATATTCTTCTGAAGACCCTTTATTAGGATTTAATTTCAACTCATTTCTGATTACATTAGTTCTTCTGTTTGAAACAGACTGGAAAAAGTAACTGCCATCATTCAGAGCCCAGGACAGAGAAGCCCAGAGTGTGTTTTCACTCTATCTCTATGGAGAGCAAGAAGGAACAGCACGCTTCATTTTGATTTCAGGAGATAAGTAAAATTAAGCACACAGTGAAGTGTTTTCTTGAACAGAAATATTTTCCAGAATTGGAGCCAGAAATATGTGACAAAGCTGAAGTGCATTATTGTAAAAAAACCAACAGGAAAATAGATGACTTGGGAGGAAAGTAATGGGATGTGAAGCATTTAATGTAAGGTCACAAGGTCAACTGTTGGTAATGGACTGAGAGTTTTAATGTGAATGATGGTTGCTCGGTAGCTCTGTGTAGAGAGAGATAGATGTCCAGCCCTTAATGGGCAGATGTGGTCATCCCACAGCTCCATCACAGTTGCATTTTTCTCTCTCTTCAGTCAGGAAAAGCTGCATCCAACTGGAATCTGTCTATGATGCCCTTTCCCATCCACAGTGAGGTAGGCTGATGTTTGGAAAGTAAGTTTGCCTAAATTGATCTGCATTGTAATTAGATTCAAAACATGGATATTTTCTTGCCCTCCTACAAAGCTGAAATTATTACTGAAACATGTAAGAGACAATGAAACCAGCAACGCATCAAAATTCCACCTCAGCCACTCATAATTAAGATAACAAGGGTTGATTTATAAGCAGTAAATTTATTCAACTGCCTTGAACATGCTATCCATCCACAAATTCTTTTTCATTAATTCAGTTGAATATATTACAAATAAACAATGTCTAGTTTTCATTCATTATTCTCATATAAACTCCCATATGTCTACTAACAGTCTTAACCACATACAAGAAAATGGTACCTCAATAACTCTTCCAGAGAGAATGTCAGGTTTCAGCTACATAATTTCTGTCAATTTGGAGGAGATTATATGCCTGAAAGTCCTATTAAATGCTTTCAAAATTTATGACTAAGTAACTTTTCCCTGTGTTAAGTTAGTCTAACTATAGGCAAAGTATGTGGTACAAATATGTGGCTGCTGCTGTGCAAATAAGAAGTTTATTGGTCTGATAGAAGAAAGGAAGTTTAGAGAGTGTTTCTTCTACTGAAGTCAGTGTCAAAACTTCCATTTACTCCCCTTGATACAGAGTTAGGCTTTGGGGGGAGAGATTTTCTTTCTCATTTATGTAAATAACTCTACCATGGGGTTGGGTTGCATCGGGTTGGATTGGGTTGCTTTGGGTTGTGCTGGGTTAGACTGGATTGAATTGAGTTGGGGGTAGTTTCCTGCAATGAGGAGAGAAATTGTGGCTTTACTGCTGGCCAAAGTCTTGAGAGTGAAAAGTTTCAGGACAGGAGGCATCACACTGAGCAAAGATCTGTCTATTCAGCTGATGGCTATTGAACAATAAATGTATGGCAATCATGCAAATGACTCCATTCTGATCACCTGGAAGCTGTTATTAGGCAACAAGAGGCAACAGATTTACAATCTGCAGTGTTAAGGAACAGCTCTAGGTGGTTATGCAGATCAGAGACCTAGCACTGAAGAATTTTGATGTTGTGTAAATAGAAAAAGGACACTATACCATGCAATTTTAATATTTGCATGAAATCTCTATGGGTTTCCATGCTGAAAACTTCTGTTTCATATAGAATCGTAGAATCAACCGGGTTGGAAGAGACCTCAAAGATCATCGAGTCCAACCCTACCGTGGTCACTAGACCATGGCACTAAGTGCCACATCCAGTCTCAGCCTGAAAACCTCCAGGGATGGTGAATCCACCACCTCCCTGGGCAGCACATTCCAATGCCTGAGCACTCTCTCTGCAAAAAATCTCTTCCTAATCTCCAACCTAACCCTCCCCTGGCAGAGCTTGAGTCTGTGCCCTCTTGTCCTGCTGCTGGTTGCCTGGGAGAAGAGACCAACCCCCACCTGACTCCAACCTCCTGTCAGGGAGTTGCAGAGGGGGAGAAGGTCTCCCCTGAGCCTCCTCTTCTCCAGGCTGAACACCCCCAGCTCCCTCAGCCTCTCCTAAGAGCTAGGCTAAGATCCTCCAGCAGTACAAAGAAGAAGAAAGGAAAAAGAGCAAGAAATTGTTAGGCAGAATGATGGGTTGCCTTAATATTTTGTTCTGAATATGTTTTGAGAAATAACAATGTTAAATTTTCACTCTGTGTTTGATCAACACTGATTAAGAAAAATAAATAGCATTTCTGTTTGGTTTTCTTGCTATTTGCATCATCCACTCCTAAGCAGAATTCATTGAAAGTCTCTCCATCTTTGAGTTGTAGCGAGTTCTTTTGATGATATCTTGATGTACATTCTACAGTGGTTAGGTTTCATTAGCTTGTTGGCTACTTGGAAACCTCACAGTCAAACAAATTCAGTTTTATGATCAGTTCGAACTGAATTTTGTTGTTTTGTTTAGACATTGGCTTTATGAGCCATTTAGGACAGGTTCTACTTATATTTTTTATTATCTCTAAAGGCTGAATGCACATAAAGAACAAAATTTACAAAATCTGGCTGAGAATGTAATTATTGCTGAACAGTATTGTCATTTTATTTATGATTTTGCACCTTTTAATCCTTTAGTAGCTTTACTATACATTACTGCCTGACCCTTCCTTTTGTCTTTATTAAAAGCAAACTAACACATTCCTTTCTTATCTCTCTGACATCTTGATACAGTGAAACGTTTTAAACTTTTAAAAGTTTTACAATGTGTTATATGATAGTTCCCACATAGAATTGCCCATGTCTAATCTTTAAAAGAGTTCAGAAAACTCTGTATATTTAGCAGATATCCAAAAGGAACTTACAGATGAGCAGAATAGATCAACAGGCTCCTTAGTCTGTGGTTTTCAGTGACACTTACAGATGAGCAGAATAGATCAACAAGCTCCTTAGCCTGTGGTTTTCAGTGATACAGGACTATAGGTGTTTATTAGATCAGTTGTGTTAGAAATATCAGATACATTTCTAGGAGCACAGGAATTGGCTGATCTGAAATGTAGGCAACAAACTTCAAGCTAATTGCAGGCTGATTTTAGCTCTTCTGAATTACTTACTTTGCTCAGACCATTTGACCAAGGGAGGATGTCAGCAGCAGGAGAACTGATTAAGTTTTTGGCCCTTAAAGAGCCAAAAGACATGTTTTGGGGAAGGATGTTCTCCAAAGGGTTGTAGTTGAGAGTTTGGTTGTTTGTTTTGGGGTTTTATGAATGTAGTTGAAGTAGAATATAGAACATTCTATTCTACATATTGCAGTGAACAATTGCTCTCCCAAGATTCCTCCAGCACCTCCTTGCTCAAAGCAAGCCCACAGTTATATCAGGCAGATAGTTGAAGAAACATCTAGTACAAGGGGAAAAAATGGTTTGGAAAGTAGTGTAAGTGCATGCAGAGATGAGTAATTCTCAAGTTGATCCTCTGCAGCCAGCAACCTGTGCAGTTCAAACTCCAGTGCAGTGTGATGTGCACTTGGTGTGAATCATATTCTCTTGCTCAGGTGTGTTCTGAGAAGAGCATTTTGGTGTTGCTTTACTACATCTGACTTGCAGGTGCCACTTTTAGGAAAAGGAATTCATGACACTGAGCCAAGACTCTGCATTCCCTATGAAATAAATTGAGAGAGTCTCCATCAATCTACCTGAGTATGAGATACACAACCAAAGGAGAGTGTTCAGACTTCTGTCCCTCCCATGTATTTCACCTGCTTTGTAAGATGAATTCAGATGCTGAAACTGCTGTTGGCACCTAAAGCATCATATTGTCTCTTTGGATAAAAATGGTCCCACCTTAACCTCAGGTGATTTGGATCCTTATCTTCTTCCAGAAG
>NW_008650977.1:47241-52414 GCF_000695815.1 Acanthisitta chloris | reverse complement strand
GCTGAAGGGGCATCACTGCAGTGCCAAGAGCACAAACTGTGGAACCTAAAGGAGATATGTTTCTTACAATAAAAGTGATGAGACACTGGAACATGTTGCCCAGAGGAGTTGTGGATGTTCCATCTCTGGAAGTGTTCAAGGCCAAGTTGGATGGAGTTTTGAGCAACCTGGTCTAGTGGAAGGTGTCTCTGCCCATGGCAGGGATTTTAGAACTGGATTATTTTTAAGGTCCATTCCATCCCAAACCACTCTATGATTGTGTGAGGGCTCTGTATATGAAATGAAGAACATACTTGCATTTTTCATCTATATGGTTTACATCACATAGACAGAATAAAGAACACAATCTTTATAGCAAAGACTAAACCAGATACTTTATCATCAGATTATGCTGATAGATTTGGCTAGAGAAATATGAAATCAGTGTTCTGATGGTAATTAGTTCCTCCATGTGACTATGCAGTGAACTTGGCAAAGATAACCATCATCATGTTCACTTCATGAAGAGCTGTGTTATAACACCGATTACACGAATTACTGAGCACACTCCAGTTAATTCTATTGACATGGCTAAAAACAGAAAATGTGAGATCATGTCAGACAAAGTTCTATTAATTTTCAGATTATTAATACATTTTGGCTTGTTGTGACTGTTTATGCTAATTCTATAGAGAACAGTTTAATTAAAGGTCTGTAAAGAGTCAAATAAAAATGAGGAACTACATCAATTTGTAATACATTAAGGCAGAAATATCTACAGTGCTCAAAAATTAGTCTGGCAATAAAATGTTACCCTTTGACTAAAGAATTCAGTGTTTGGCTTCAAGGTCTTCTTAGCACTTCTCTCATCCAGGCTCCTGCGAAGTCCTCAAAATATGCAGAATGATATATGGTTTTCTGTTTGATCACTGAGCATGTGAATAGATATGAGATTTTAGATGGGAAAAAGTGCTCTAAAGTATAATTTTATGGTCTATACTTCCTTACTTATGTCTAAGCAAACACAGAAAAGCCCAACATTGTATATACTCTTACAGAAGGTATTATAATCAAGCTGATATTCTCATTTATATAAGCTTTTTTTTTTTCTGTTTTGGAATCTTCTTAACTAACATAACCCATCTGTGACAGCTGCTGTTGATAAAAGGTCTCTAAGAGCTGCTCTGCTGGAAAACAACATGTGCTATTTTGGTTTTCTTTTTTTTTCTCTTTTACAACACTAAAAATTATTAGAAGTGATTGACTGGCTTTTTAGTCTGGTATTACTTTGTGTTATGCAATTTTCTTCTGGTAAGTTTGAAGGAATTCTTCATTTATTGGATCTAAATTCATGACACTTCCATGAAGGAAATGCCACATAAAGTAAGAAAGTACCTGAGTAATTAGGTTCATTATCTGTGAATGGCAGTTCTAGAAAGAAGGAAGGATCAAACTGAGGATTTTTTTCAGTGGTTGATTGGAAAACTATATTAGGCAAATAACAGAAATTTAATGTAAAAAAAAAAGCACAACACGGTTCAAGAACATTTTGTCAAGCAGACACAGCAACAAAAGTTTACATGTTAGGAAACTGAGGAAAATTCACGTTGTGATTAAGATTTCTGTGAAAAAAAATCTGGGTGTGTTTTATACCAATGCAAACTATACAGTATTTTCTACATTTATGTTTTATAAAATCACATATTTAATATAAAGACTAGTAGGATGGAAATACCTTTTGTTCTTGACTTTCCTAAATTGTGAATATCTGAATACACTATCGGGTTACAATTCTTTTATGCATAAATAAGGTCTGGGGTTTTCATTAAAAAAAAAAAAAAAAAGAAAAAAAAAAAAAAAAAAAAGGAAGAAAATTGAAGATAAAAGAGAAGAGAAACCTGATGTAACAGCCCTTTGATCTCCCACTACACCAGACAAAATTTCTTCCCCTTGGACAAATGAAGTAACTTGATAACACACTTAGAGTGCTCTTCTTCTCTGTTGATTATCACTAGGAGGGATAGGTCACAGTGTTAGCATTTGCTGATAGCAGTGTGATAGCAGGGAGGAGTGTTGGGTTCTGGATGGAGAAAAGTTGCCTTTGGCAGGTAAGGACTACTCTGCCTGCTGTGATTGATCCCTTCTGGTCCTTCTGAGGTGCCTTGATTTGGGTCTCCTCACCAATCTGACCGAATAAGTGGACTCTGAATATCTGAGTTTTGCTATAAATACCCTGTTTTTTTTATTTTCACACAGAATCTTTGTTGAGGGACTTGAATACCTTATCTGTAGGTCAGAGAAGGAGCTGATTGGGCTATTGAACGCTGAGAAATATCAAAGGAATGATTACTGCTTTTTCCATTAAGTACACACAAATATTGTACATATTTGGGGACCCTAGACTGAGTGCTATGTGATATGGATGCAGCCAAGTCACCAGGTGTCAGAGCTAGAGGATGGTCCCTGGCCCTTTTAGATCATTAAAATGTGGTCACCAGTATAATCTGCTGTTAAATGAATGCATGATGCATTGTGAGGCATATCCCAAGGATTTGTAGGATGGGTGTCAGCCACATGTATTTTGACAGCAGTACAGCCTGGAGTCCTGTCAATTGAGAGACACCAGAGGCCACAACCAGCTCATGTTAGAATCATAGAATCACCGAGGTTGGAGGAGACCTCGAAGATTGAGTCCAACCATTATCTGCCACTCTGCTGTAACCCCTAAACCCTAAACCATATCTTCCAGTGCCAGATCCAGATGCCTCTTAAAAACCTTTTGAATGTAGGAAGGGCTGTTGACTTGAAATATTTTGGATCAGATAGTTCAATTTTGGCTATGGAAGTTAGATTTTTTAGTGTAAAGCGTCAGGCAACTTTAAATAAACAGATGCCTTCCAGGGATGGTGACTGCACCACCTCCTTGGGCAATATTCCAGATCCTGACCACCCTAATAGTGAAAAAATTCTTCCTAACATGTTCCATTTTCCTATGTTCCATTACAACAACATGTTCTTTCAGGTGGGTGCATCGACAGCAAATGAAGTTGTAGGAACAGGGCAGGTTGCAATTTCTGAGGTGTTGGCTTAAATCTCAGCCAGATTTGGACACATTATCACTAAAGGAGTATTGCCCTAGACTAGCAGCTGCCAATATGTTAACTACAGAGCTGGCAGTCATGCTTGCCACCATCAAAGCATGAGTTCTCACCAGAGAACTTTGCTTTTTAATGTGGGAAAAGTACTGCTTGTAAAGCAAAATATCAATGTCCTTAACTTTTAGGCAACCACTGAAGGGGATTGCCTGATAACTTAAAATAAATAAGCACATGCCCCTTACAACCTTTTGAATCTAGGAAGGGCTGTTGACTTGAAATATTTTGGATCAGATAGTTCAATTTTGGCAACTGGAAGTTAGATTTTTTAGTGTAAAGCGTCAGGCAACTTTAAATAAACAGATGCCTTCCAGGGATGGTGACTGCACCACCTCCTTGGGCAATATTCCAGATCCTGACCACCCTAATAGTGAAAAAATTCTTCCTAACATGTTCCATTTTCCTATGTTCCATTACAACAACATGTTCTTTCAGGTGGGTGCATCGACAGCAAATGAAGTTGTAGTAACAGGGCAGGTTGCAATTTCTGAGGTGTTGGCTTAAATCTCAGCCAGATTTGGACACATTATCACTAAAGGAGTATTGCCCTAGACTAGCAGCTGCCAATATGTTAACTACAGAGCTGGCAGTCACGCTTGCCACCGTCAAAGCATGAGTTGTCACCAGAGAACTTTGCTTTTTAATGTGGGAAAAGTACTGCTTGTAAAGCAAAATATCAATGTCCTTAACTTTTAGGCAACCACTGAAGGGGATTGCCTGATAACTTAAAATAAATAAGCACATGCCCCTTACAACCTTTTGAATCTAGGAAGGGCTGTTGACTTGAAATATTTTGGATCAGATAGTTCAATTTTGGCAACTGGAAGTTAGATTTTTTAGTGTAAAGCGTCAGGCAACTTTAAATAAACAGAGCAGCCAGCCCTGCTTGTAATAACATATTGTACATACACACACACACATGCATTCCCCACAAACCTCATTTGTGCCCATGTGTCTCCTCCTGGGCAGACCCAGCAGAGCTGGCCACGTGCAGATGAGGATAGAGAGTAATGAGAGCCATCACGAATGATCTGGAGTCAGCCAGAAAATGAGGCTCCTACCTCTGCAGATGTTGCTCATAGGTCCTGGAGCATGTGTGAGTGCTAAACTTGAGAGAGCTATGAGTAATTAAAATATCTCACAGGTCATATGTGTGCAGACATATCCACAGGGTGAGAGGACAGGTCGGACACCAGTTCTGTGATGATACAGTGGGTGGCACCTTTCCTTTCATCAGCAGCACTAAATCAGCTCCTCTGTAATATTCCCTGGCTGAACAAAGAGCTGTCAAAGAGGAAAAGATCCTACCCAAGACAGCAGCTCAGAGATACACAGGGTGTCTCGTTGCACCCCTTGACATCATTCCCATTAGGCTAACTGCCATGAAGAGTGGATAGAAATGTGAACTGTACTTCTTGGAGGGTGGGTGGCCTATTTAATGCCTATAGTGGTGTGTGGTTATTAATGCACCCTCTCAAAACACAGGAAAACCACTAAAGCTGCATGTTGAAGGAGTTTAGGGGAGCTCCCATAGACTGACAGCTTCAAGGAATGCTCTCTAATAAACACAGGTCCCTAAGAAACAAACCAAATCACAATATATTATGAAAATTAAACCCACATTATTAAAAGAAGGACTTATGATAGTGTTTGGACTGTTTTTCAGGTTTCTTGGCTCACACTTCCTTCCCTGCTGTTCCAGACTTTCCCACAAGCATTGTCACAGCTATAGGCTTCAACAGCCCTTCATCTACTCTTGAGGTTCTTACAACTGGTTTTTTTTTTTCCCCATTAAAAACTGCACATGGAGCTCTTTACAAGAGACAGTTTTGTTTTCTTTTAATATAAAAAAGTAGCTTTAACTGGGCAAACATCTTTCTTGAAATGAGAAATGACAGCAACCAATGTAGAAGGAGAAAATAACAAAAATATTCTTCTGTTTCTGTTTTGTATACTCTTTTTTTTTTTTCCTGGCTTGCACTTATATTGCTTATTGTGTTTCTCTTTTTACAGTGGTGGGCTCACTTTCCTCAGCATGT